>NW_027331974.1:1173005-1361028 GCF_048418815.1 Hemitrygon akajei | reverse complement strand
CACTGTTGCAAACAGTTTGTATCCCTTCTGGGAAGTTTCGGATATGGCTTGTACAAGGCATGAGGTGATGTCTAAACATAACTCCTGATCTTCACAAAGGGCACAATCACATAGACTCCGTCAATTAGTCACGATTTTTCCTTTGTTAGACCCCGTCAATCTGAAGGAAGAACAGAAATTTCCCTCGGTGAACCGAAACGGTAGATTTGGAACTGGGATGCAGGACTAACAAAAGATGTATTTACTTACAGTCGCTGATTCACTCCATTTTCTGTCCAGCACCATCCTCACGCTGACAGACTGTATCATCAGAATGCACACGCTAGTGTTTTCCGGCACTTGTACCCGAGAGATGTCCGATTCTTTCTCAGAACTACAGACACTCTGTGGGAATGAGGATTGGACTCTCCCGTCAACAATTATTCATTTCATGTTTATTTTCTTTCTGATGGACGTTCTCACCTCCACCATTCCGAGGACTTTTCACAGCGTGTAATCCGCCCGATGACGTCACGTTCCGGGTTATTTTTACACTCACTGGGGTCTGGCAGTCAAACAAGTGAATTGATCGCTGCGTGTAGAAAATGTCCCAAGCCTTTTCCCGTTCGGAAAACTGTACGACCGAATCATGTCTGTGATCGGCCTCGTTGGTAAGCGTGATTGACCGATTTGTGTTGTTTGTAAATGTGTTACAAATTGGCTGATTATATGTACACGCTGAAAGACTGTCCGGTTTACCTGATGGGAGTTTATGATATCCTGATCGGCATCGATAGAGTCGGCAGCTGATCATCGTTTTTTCCAGAGACGGAATGTTCAGTACTGGGGGGCTTGCATTTCAAGATTGAAAGATTCATGTTTGTTCATTACCTGTACATCGACACATGCAGCGAAATGCGTCGTTTGGTAAACAATCAACACACCCGAGGGGTTTGCTGGGGCAGCCCGCAAGTTTTGCCACCAATCCCGTCCCGGTAGAGGAAACCCACAACGTTGAACAGAACGATAGAGAACACTGCAAGACAGAACACAAATAACAACAAAACAAAGGCAGCAACACAAGCCCCGGCCCTCCCTCCCACCCCTCGCAACAGAGAGTCCTCCAGCCTACATCGGACTTGGACACGCAGGCACTGGGCGTTCAACTGCCTCAGCGGACTCACAGAAATTCCCGGATTTCTGGGGATCCGGCCGACGGGAATTGACTTCAAGGACGAAAGTAAATTTATTATCAAAGTACATGTATGTTACCATATTGGACACGAGGATCGATTTCTTGCCTCCATCCTTAATGAATTCAATAACGCTAAAAGAATCAATGAAAGGCCGCCCCCAACAACGCCGAAAACCCAGTGTCCAAAAGATAACGAAATACCTGCAATAAATTAAGGAAAAACGGAATAAATATCGAGAAAATGAGTGAAGAGTCTTTGAAACTGAGTCCATAGGTTCTGGAACAGTTCACTGACGGGACAGTGACGTTGGGTGAAGTGACATTATCCCCTCTGGTTCAGGAGCCTGACGGTTTTGTCGCCTCCATTGTCCCAGAACTGGCACTACAGTGATATGTTGTCTATTGTTTTAATTCATTTTATTTGGATTTCTTTGGCACTGTTTCCCTGACCTGGTGTGAAATTTATTTTCAAGAACGAGCGTCTGCCTCCACAGCCTCAGCGAGTCCTGGATCCCTGACCCTTCTCGTCTCCGGTCCGGTCGACCATCACTTTCCCGTTGGTCGCTTTGTTGTTATTTGTAGCCAGATAATGGAAATAAAATATAGTACCACCAGTATCCGCGGCGCTGATTTTGGCGACCACTGGCATTTTCTTGTGTTTACAAAACTCTCCTTTCTGCTTTATATATCCGCTGTCAAAGGTGATCAATAACATACGATGGCGTTGTAAACTCAGACAAGGTGAGTACACTGAAACACGGCGTGTGCGCTCTCATTAAGAGTTACACTCCGTTCATACCATTCGCTTTAGTTTTATTTCTGAAAGCTGTGACAGTCTGGAGCATATTAGTGGAGAGTCACCTGTGTAATGGAGTTGTGGGGAGAACAAGGTCGGAAACTCGAGTGATCCGGAGAGGGGAAGCAGACGGAAGTCTGTGATTTTATTGTTCAGTCATTTCTGCCAGTTTTAACCGCATTCTGCGCGGCGTCCGGCATGAACCCTGTGTTTATTGTATTGCAGGAGAGGATCCAGACGGAGTTAAAGATTATAACCTTGAATATTTCTCATATATGATCCATAACATAAGCCCGTGCACAAGGATTCTTCATCCATGTCTGACACATTCCGTGTTCAGGGATCAATTCCGGGACTTTAATCCGGGTTTTCCAACCTGGGGTCCACGGTCCCCTTGCTCACTGGTTTCAGTTCATGACATAAAAGGGTCGGGAACACTGAAGGCGCAGGGCGTGGTTGGAGATCTGTCTTGGCCTGGAGATACAGAGGATCCCCCGGAAGGTTGTGTGTGAAATGACGACAGCTTGGCAAGGTCGCTCTCTGTCATTCCCCAGCACTCTGACCTATACAAGAGTGTGGACAGATCACAGCTCTGCAAAGCTTCACCTTGGGGTGGACGCTGTAGTTGGTTGATCTACATATGTTGTGTCATTGTTCTGAAGACATTTCTCGCTGAGTCTGCACTGGATTTTGTCCCTGGTCCCCCCATCCTACTGAATGATGCTGCGCAGGTCGGTGAATCTGCCGGTGCTGGGTAAGTCGATGCCACGGGCCTTGACGAGAGGAGGAGACTCTGCATTGAGGGCCATGGTCTCAGTCTTTCTCTGTCTGACTGTGAGTCCAACCAGTGTACAGTGTGTGTATCTGTGACAGTAATGTGAGGCCATCCGCAAAGTCAAGCTCTTCCAAGCAGAGAATGGAGTCCACCTGTTTATCTTTCGTTGTTTCCCTCACGACACGGTCAATCACTGGGTTAAACAATATCGCCGGCATTATACAGCCTTGTCTGACTCCTGTCCTGACTTCAAAGCTCAGGGTGCTGGCCCCAGCTGTGCACAGAATCTCAGGATAAGTTGGACAATTTCAGAAAGGGTCGTGCGTGATCTGAGAGTTCACCACAAGCTCTCCCTGTGGATGCGATCAAAAGCCTCTTCAAACTCCACGAAGTTTACAAACAGTTGTCTCCGCCGCTCTGCGCATGCTCTGTGAAGTTCTGCAGCGTGAAGATCTGCCCGTCAGAGCCTCTGTTCTTCCTGAAGCGAGCTTGCTCCTTCCTCAAACACACATCGATAGCAAATGTCATCCACTGGACAATGACTTTGGCCAGAATCATGCTGGACACTGACAGAAGTGTGAGGACTGGACAGGTTTCACAATCACATCGCGCTCCTATCCTGGGAATGTTAACAGTGACTCTCTTTGTCCAGTCCTTTTGTACCTGTCCCCATTCTCATAAAATAGCAAACAGTGGCTGTAGGACGGCTAATAAGTTCACCTTCGAACGGTTCGGCGTTCAAGATTGAATGTCCTGGAGTCTTAGTGATTTAATCGCAGCAACAATCTCCAAACGTTTGTCGGAGTTTCCGTTGAGTAAGTTGCTGTTTCACGACCAGGTTGTACTGCAGCCAGACAATGTACTCTCCACCGCACATCTCTAGGAGTTGGTAAAATTTACTGATACCTTGCCGAATCTTCGGAAACTCCTAACGAAGTACAGACACTGCCATCGTTTCTTCGTAATTGCGCTTACGTACTGAGACCCGGACAGGTCCATGGAAATGATAACACTGAGAAGTTGTTGTCCCTCTCCACCTCTGTTTACCCTAATGAGGACTGGCTCACGGACCTCGGGTTTCCTCCTCCAGAAATCGATTATCAGCTCCCTGGTCTTGGTGACATTGAGTAAGTATCTGTTGTTGTCATACCAATCAGCCGGGTTTTCAATCTCCCTCCCATGTGCTGATTCGTCTCCATCTTTGATTCGGCCCACGACAGCAAACTTGAACATGGCATTGGATCTGTGCTTAGACCCGCAGTCATATCTGTAAAGCGAGTAGAGCAGGGCTCTAAGCACGCAGCCTTGTGGTACACCTGTGCTGTGGGAGATGGTGGAGGAGATATTGTTGCCAATCCGAAATGACTGGGGTCTGCGAGTGAGGCAATCGCGGATCTAACTGGAGACGAAGTTATCGTGACGTCGTTTAGTGTCTGCCTGAAGTTTGCACTTACTCGCTGAGATGGCATAAGATTCCCCCTTTTCCTCTGTCCCCTATAAACAACGTCGAGGACCGTAACTTATCCCGAATCTGTAAACGAATGGTAGAAGTAGTAGAATGAGGAGATTTTGTTGGAACTATGGAGAGAGTACTATGGATTAGGGTCTGATAAATTTATAAGTGGATGCTTAATGGACGGCCTGCACTCGGCGGTCCGAGTGTGTGATTCCGTGCTGGATCTCTCTCTGATTCTGTGATGGAGCGAATGTCTTGTCGAACTTGGAAAATCCCAGCCAACGGCGTTGACTATAACGTGGACTTATTTTACACAACGGGGCTACGCATTTGTTTACCTCACTTATTCTATCATAATTTATGAAAGATACTAAGAACATCACAAAGCGGACTGCCATCAACACCGGAAGTGCTGTTGCAGTATTTTGTCCCTGCCAATGGGGAAATAGAGGTCAATTAGAACACCCGGATTTTGTCTCGTACTTTACCCCTCCATTTGCTCCGAACAGCATTTTTATTTTCAGTCAACGACTTCCTTGCAATTTGTTAGTCTGTACTCCCCACTCACATGATGGTCGATCCGCAGCTGATGACGTGAAATACACGTAGATCGAAAGACAGAGCAGTTTATTTCCTTTAACATTCGTGACCCGGAACATGTTATCGCTGGGTACTTCATATCCCCCTCCCACACATCCATTCCGTCCACTCCTCCAGCAATTCTGTCAATCGCAAACAAAATAATCTGGAAGGAAACTCTGCTCTAGAATTGCACCTTGTTGAATTAATGAGCTGATAGCGATGTTTCTTTTTCGTTGGATTGTTTTTATTTGTTTGCATTCCGTTCTCATTTACACTTGTGTACTGAAGAATGACAAAAAAGATTGATTTTGTAACCTTGAAAATTTGGATAAATTTCTGCAAAATAACACCTGCACTTCCTATTCAGTCTAACGCAACTTTGTCTGCCAAACTCCCGCCCGTCGTTGCCGTTGTTTGCATCCACGTGTAACTTATTCGAGTATTAAATAGTGCATTCATGGTCGGGAGACATTGAAATTCAGTTCTTTAGTTTGTTAATGAATCGCCGCAGTGACGTCACAGGGTGTGTAACTGCGCTGATGAACTGTTCTCTGAACTTCGTCTGAGTCACCCCATAAATAAATGTGTTTGTGCAACAGCTTAAATTCTGCAGCATGTACCCGACCTGCTCAAAGATATGATGAGAATCGGTGTAACTCTTGGGGTTTGTTCGAGAAATGTTGTAATACAGAAAGTTTACAACAGTGGGTGACCACAGTAGAATGAAGCTGCCGGATATGGAGAAGAGTAAGATCACCGACCTCCTCCTGCTCTCCATCTCCGGGTCACTCCGATTGCCTCCCTTGCTCTGACCCTTTAATGCCTTGCGCACTCGACTGGCCAATAGGATGTGTCTGACTGTCAGAAAGTTGAGAAGCAGGATTAAAGCAAAGGGGACCAACGGAGTTAAACTCTTGTCGAACCTATCAAAAGCCAGCCATCCTTTCTCAGTGTAGTAACCTGCCTTTAATTTGCAGAAGGAAAAACTGCTATTAATCAGTCTCCCTGGATTGTATATAAAATAGAAAGGAACGTTTTTAAAACAGATCAGTGCGCAGGTAGTCATCAGAACAAAAATTGCAGTTTTCCCGGTGCAATATTTTGTTTTCAGCTTCTGACAACAAATGGCGATAAACCGATCGAAGGTGAAGGTGACGGTGAGCCAGACGGAACAGTCTGTGGAAGCACACTGCAGTACAAAGATAATGCTACACACTGGGTAGATATCCAAGAAGGATCCTGGGAAATAAAAACTGATCCTCCTCAGTGTGACTGCAGTGGTAACAGCCATTATGTCCGCCGTTGCCATGGCCACCAGATAGCGAGTGGTACAGGTGGAGAGGCTGCACTTCCCCTGGGACAGAATCCCAATCGCCACTAAATTCACTGAAAGAGTGAGAAAAAAAGAATATCACGAAAACACGAAGCAATATATTTCTGTGCCCCGAGTATACGCTGCTGTAGCATGTCAGGGAGTTTACAAGATAATACTGTCCACCATCCGCATTCTAAACATGCAATTTCCGGTTTACAAGCGAGATTAAGAGTTGGCATCAGCTTGATATTTTGTTGCTGACGTAACGCAATGAATCGAAAGAAATAACCTGCAGTGAGAGCGAAGATCTCTTTGAGTTAGATCTGCCCTTACTTGAATTTCGGACAAAACAGAAATCTGAAACTGCTGGAGACGCCACCCCGGCAAAATCCTACAAACTGACTAACAGTGGGCTTCAGTGTGTAGATCCCTACACAATGTCCACGCTGCATGATTGGAATCCAAGCGTCTTCATGTAGCTTTCCACTGATCATAGAAGTAGCACATTTTAGAATATATTCTCTGTGTATTTCATTTACAATCCAAACCATAGTCTCCGTTGTACGTAAACATGCTGTGCCATCATGCAAGCGGTTGTTTCCGGGCAAGATCGATGCAGTAACTTATGTATAAATTTGATAATCAAGACGAAGAGCATTTGCTAAATAGGAGCACAGCGTTCGTGAAGCGTAATGATGGTCAGGTCAGTATCCGGCATGGTAAACTGGACATCTGAGATTGTAATTAGGCCAACCACGACCTTGTTAATTTGTGTAGACGGTTTGGGACTCTGATTTTTTTTAATCCGATTCAAATAAATCAAACAGCCATGGTAACCCGATGCAGCTCCTGTGGAGGGAAGCTCTGCTTTCGGGATGTGAACCCTTCAGAGCAGGTGCAGAGGAGGATGTTTGCTGGACAAGTTGGCATTTCAATGAGAACAGGTTGAGTGGCGAGCTAGCGCGTATGGAGCGAAACAGAATCAGCACTGGCCCGATACAGGTGGACAATATGATAAGAGGCGTCTGAATAGTAGATAGCCAGAGACATTTTCCCAGGGAAAAATAGCTATTACAAGAGGGAATAATTTTCAGATAACTGGAGGAAAGTATATGGAATGTCAATGACTCCTGACACAGAGAGTGTTGTGTACTTGCAGCGCCCTACCAGGGTTGGTGGTAAACGCGGATATTGCAGGAACTCTGAGGCAGGCGGGTGGATGACAGAGCATAATGCTTGTCCAGGAGTGAAGGATTCCAGTGATCTTCGCGCTGGTTACCCGTCGGCACAGTCACGGACTGAAGGCCGTGTACTGTGTTGTAATGTTCTACGTTCCGTACACAACAATCCTGCTGGATGAGAAACGGGGAAAATGGGCGGAAGAGGGGCATATGATTTCTACTCTCATGCAGTGGTAGGCAAGCGAGCGGGAAATTCAAAACTGTAAACGAAGACAATGTACTTCAAAGTGAATGGAATCGGGAGGAAATCAACAACCACTGCTTTCTGTTGTGGGTGGAAAGAGAATTATCCCAGAGAAGATATCTATGAAGAAATATAATGCCAAACAGCATAATATATCTTCCCCATATCTTCCATGTTGGCAGGACTTTGTGCTTTCCCGTGGGCTGAAAACGAAACACAGCATGTAATGTCAGAACCTGGATACAGATCCACACATTGCACCGGTAACAGGGAATATGCAGGGAAATCAAGATCAAAACACACCAGGGCTGTGAGTTAATTGGGTAAGAGTCACAAGTTTATTCCTAGAGATTAATTAAAAGGCAGAGTCGATATCAGTGCAAGAGATTGGTTGTAATATTTATGATATTACACAGTGAGCCGGGAGCAGAGTGTAGGGCTTGGGCTCAGAGGGCTTGGGCGAAAGAGGGCACAGTCGGCTCATCTTTTAGTTCTCCTTGTTATTTTCAGTTATTCGGGAAGTATGAGTGTGAGGGCAGCTTGTTGTTCTCGGTGTCGGATGTGGGAGATCCTGGAGTCTCCGAGCCTCCCGGGCGGCCACATCTGCGCCAGGTGCGCCGAACTGCAGCTCCTAAGGGACCGTGTTCGGGAACTGGAGATGCAGCTCGATGACCTTTGCCTGGTCAGGGAGAGTGAGGAGGTGATAGAGAGGAGTTACAGTCAGGTGGTCACTCTGGGGCCACGGGAGGCAGATAGGTGGCTCACGGTCAGGAAGGGGAAGAGGCAGGTACTAGAGAGTACCCCAGTGGCTGTACCCCTTGACAATAAGGACTCATGTTTGAGTACTGTTGGGGGGGGACAGCCTACCTGGAGGAAGTGACAGTGGCCGGGCCTCCGGCACAGAGGACGGCCCTGTAGCTCAGAAAGGTAGGGATAGAAGAAAGAGGACCATAGTAATAATAGGGGACTCGATAGTCAGGGGTTCAGACAGGCGGTTCTGTGGAGGTGATCGGGAGTCCCGGATGGTAGTTTACCTCCCTGGTGCCAGGGTTCGGGACGTTTCTGATCGCGTCCAAGACATCCTGAAGTGGGAGGGTAAGGAGCCAGAGGTCGTGGTACATGTAGGTACCAATGACATAGGTAGGAAAAGGGAAGAGGTCCTGAAACGAGAGTATAGGGAGTTAGGAAGGCAGTTAAGAAGAAGGACCGCAAAGGTAGTAATCTCGGGATTACTGCCTGTGCACGCGACAGTGAGAGTAGGAATGGAATTAGGTGGAGGATGAATGCGTGGCTGAGGGATTGGAGCAGGGGGCAGGGATTCAAGTTTCTGGATCATTGGGACCTCTTCTGGGGGAAGCGTGACCTGTTCAAGAAGGACGGGTAACACTTGAATCCTGGGGGGACCAATATCCTAGCGGGGAGGTTTGCTAGGGCTACAGGGCAGACTTTAAACTAGTAAGATGGAGGGGCGGGAATCAATTTGAGGAAACTATGGGATAGGAGGTTAGTTCACCAGTAGAGGAAGTAGACAGTTTGTGAGGGAGGAAAGGCAGGTGATGGAGAAGGGATGCGCTCAACCCGAAGATGTAGGGGAGAAGAAAGAAAAGGATAATAAATTTGAATGCATTGTTAGGGATAAAAATAGGGATGAAAAGAGAGGAGGAGGTGGAGAGTATCTTAAATGTATCTATTTTAATGCTAGGAGCATTGTAAGAAAGGTGGATGAGCTTAAAGTGTGGATTGATACCTGGAATTATGATGTAGCTATTAGTGAAACATGGTTGCAGGAAGGGTGTGATTGGCAACAAAATATTCCTGGATTTAGTTGCTTCAGGTGTGATAGAGTAGGAGAGGCCAGAGGAGGAGGTGATGCATTGCTTGTCCGAGAAAATCTTATGGCGGTGCTTTTGAAGGATAGATTAGAGAGCTCCTCTAGGGAGACTATTTGGGTGGAATTGAGGAATGGGAAAGGTGTAGTAACACTGATAGGAGTTTATTATAGGCCACCTAATGGGGAGCGTGAGTTGGAAGAGCAAATGTGTAAGGAGATAGCAGATATTTGTAGTAAACACAAGGTGGTGATTGTGGGAGATTTTAATTTTCCACACATAGATTAGGAAGCTCATTCTGTAAAAGGGCTGGATGGTTTAGAGTTTGTGAAATGTGTGCAGGATAGTTTTTTGCAACAATACATAGAAGTACCGACTAGAGATGGGGCAGTGTTGGATCTCCTGTTAGGGAATGCGATAGGTCAGCTGACAGATGTATGTGTTGGGGAGCACTTCGGGTCCAGTGATCACAATAGCATTAGCTTCAATATAATTATGGAGAAGGACAGGACTGGACCTAGAGTTGAGATTTTTGATTGGAGAAAGGCTAACTTTGAGGAGATGTGCAGGGATTTAGAGAGAGTGGATTGGGTCAAGTTGTTTTATGGGAAGGATGTAATAGAGAAATGGAGGTCATTTAAGGGTGAAATTATGAGGGTACAGAATCTTTATGTTCCTGTTAGGTTGAAAGGAAAGGTTAAAGGTTTGAAAGCGCCATGGATTTCAAGGGATATTAGAAACTTGGTTCGGAAAAAGAGGGATGTCTACAATAGATATAGGCAGCATGGAGTAAATGAATTGCTCGAGGAATATAAATAATGTAAAAGGAATCTTAAGAAAGAGATTAGAAAAGCTAAAAGAAGATACGAGTTTGGTTTGGCAAATAAGGTGGAAGAAAATCCGAAAGTTTTCTACAGTTATATTAAAAGCAAGAGGATAGTGAGGGATAAAATTGGTCCCTTAGAGAATCAGGGTGGCCAGCTATGTGTGGAGCCGAGGGAGATGGGAGAAGTTTTGAACGATTTCTTCTCTTCGGTATTCACTAAGGAGAAGGATATTGAATTGTGTAAGGTGTGGGAAACAAGTAAGGAAGTTATGGAACCTATGACAATTAAAGAGGTGGAAGTACTGGCGCTTTTAAGAAATTTAAAAGTGGATAAATCTCCGGGTCCCAACAGGATATTCCCCAGGACCTTGAGGGAAGTTTGTGTAGAGATAGCAGGAGCTCTGACGGAGATTCTTCAGATGTCAGTAGAAACGGGGATTGTGCCGAAGGAGTGGCGTATTGCTCATGTGGTTCCATTGTTTAAAAAGGGTTCTAGAAGTAAGCCTAGCAATTATAGACCTGTCAGTTTGACATCAGTGGTGGGTAAATTAATGGAAAGTATTCTTAGAGATAGTATTTATAATTATCTGGATAGACAGGATCTGATTAGGAGTAGCCAGCATGGATTTGTGCGTGGAAGGTCATGTTTGACAAACCTTATTGAATTTTTTGAAGAAGTTACGAGGAATGTTGACGAGGGTAAGGCAGTGGATGTAGTCTATATGGACTTCAGCAAGACCTTTGACAAAGTTCCACATGGAAGGTTAGTTAAGAAGGTTCAGTCATTAGGTATTAATGCTGGAGTAATAAAATGGATTCAACAGTGGCTAGATGGGAGATGCCAGAGAGTAGTGGTGGATAATTGTTTATCGGGATGGAGGCCGGTGACTAGCGGGGTGCCTTAGGGATCTGTTTTGGGCCCAATGTTGTTTGTAATATACTTAAATGATCTGGATGATGGGGTGGTAAATTGGATTAGTAAGTATGCCGATGATACTAAGGTAGGAGGTGTTGTGGATAATGAGGTGGGTTTTCAAAGCTTGCAGGGAGATTTATACCGGTTAGAAGAATGGGCTGAACGTTGGCAGATGGAGTTTAATGCTGAGAAGTGTGAGGTTCTACATTTTGGCAGGAATAATCCAAATAGAACGTACAGGGTAAATGGTAGGGCATTGAGGAATGCAGTGGAACAGAGAGATCTAGGAATAACAGTGCATAGTTCCCTGAAGGTGGAGTCTCATGTAGTGAGGTGGTGAAGAAGGCTTTTGGAACGCTGGCCTTTATAAATCAGAGCATTGAGTACAGAAGTTGGGATGTAATGTTAAAATTGTACAAGGCATTGGTAAGGCCAAATTTGGAATATTGTGTACAGTTCTGGTCACCGAATTATAGGAAAGATATCAATAAATTAGAGAGAGTGCAGAGACGATTTACTAGGATGTTACCTGGGTTTCAGCACTTAAGTTACAGAGAAAGGTTGAACAAGTTAGGTCTCTATTCATTGGAGCGTAGAAGGGTGAGGGGGGATTTGATCAAGGTATTTAAAATTTTGAGAAGGTTAGATAGAGTTGACATGAATAGGCTGTTTCCATTGAGAGTAGGGGAGATTCAAACAAGAGGACATGATTTGAGAGTTAGGGGGCAAAAGTTTAAGGGAAACACGAGGGGGCATTTCTTTACTCAGAGAGTGATAGCTGTGTGGAATGAGCTTCCTGTAGAAGTAGTAGAGGCCAGTTCAGTTGTGTCATTTAAGGTAAAATTGGATAGATATATGGACAGGAAAGGAGTGGAGGGTTATGGGCTGAGTGCGGGTAGGTGGGACTAGGTGAGATTAAGAGTTCGGCACGGACTAGGAGGGCCGAGATGGCCTGTTTCTGTGCTGTGATTGTTATATGGTTATATGGTATAAGTTTGGCTAGGTGTGAAAGTGATAGTGAGGGGATTTGAAGGATCTCGTTGGGTGCTCCCGTGTCATATGATCCTATGGTCCTATAGTCTAGCTATTCTCTGTATAAAATATCGCATTTTATATCGCTATCCTTAAAATACCTGCCTTCTCCTCTTAAACCTCTGATTTATAGTCCAGAACTCGTCTGCGTCGGGAAAAGGTGATTCTGTCTGTGCACCATCTCTGTGATATTGTCTAAACTCAACAGGCAATAGAAAATAGAACAACACAGAACCGGAGCAGACCCTTCGACCCCCGATGATTCGCCAAGCAAACAAATACAATTAGTCTCCCCTTAGCCTCCCACGCTCCGGTATGAATAAAACCAACTTCTTGAATTCCTATAGGTATGGCATTCCATCGAGACCTGCGTCTTTGCAAAATCCATCAGCATTCTCTCTATCGCTACCACATCCTCCCAGTTGTGTACCCACCAGATCTGTGAGGAAACTTTGAATTGCTGTCAAATCAATATCTTTCGCACCTGTAACATGAGGTAATAACTATTTGCTCAATGCCTTGGCTTATAAAGACAGCCATATAAAGTTACATTTACACTGCCCGAACCCTGTTATGCCGCTAGTTTCAGCAACCTCTGGGTTCGCACCCCATAGAGGAGATATAATATGTTGTTTGATGTTAATCTTATTTTCACAGTATGGATGCTAAGGTAAAATCTAACTCCATGAGAATTCCTTCACTCACGGTCACGCCGTTGAGTTCAGTGCACAGGTCCGTGCAGTGGTGGGGTACCGAATAATCGTTAAGGAATATCTTCGGAAATGTGAATTACTTTTAGCAATCAATAGAATATTAACAATCCATAAACATACAGCAATATTTCGCAGACTGTAATAGTGACGTCACAGGACAGTGAGCACTGGTAGAGTTGCCGGAGCAAAATTAACTATTAACACATTAAAGACCAATTGCCCTGTTGTAAACATGAGCAGCCGATCACTCTCAGTAACGCCACAGCGATCGATTCTGTGGATTTCAAACAGAAGAGGGGGAATACTTTCGCTGTATTTAACCAACAGCAGCAGTAAAAAAGAAATAACATCAGCAAAAGCCAAATCAAATAGGAATTACTTGAATCATTGTGATAACGCAACGATTTTAAAATATTTGTTTCTATCCTTCAATATAACGGCCGAAAACGCAACGCACAGATTTCATCTGCAAATTATGTTATTTATTATCAGACAGTAACTGGGTTACTTCTCAACTTCTTCCCAAGATGTCTCTCTGTGGTTGTACAATCCGAGTTCTCACTGAGAACTTCAAGCGCTCAGACAGACAAACAGTCGTTCTGCTATTAGATTTATATTTTCACTCAGCTCGAGGTGGTAAAACCTGAGGTACGGGTTTAACCAAGCACATCCATTTCTCAATTGCTCGGAACGTTCGGACGATTCTAGTGTTGTTTCGTGTTGTGTCTTTCCGAAGACTTACATAGATAATGTTAGTATTATGATTACACATTTTCTCTTCTTACTATTAGTAGTAGTGTTATTATCAGTACTAGAGCCGTACAATGAGGACATTAGCTCGTGGAACGGATGCCACTGTTCTACTATTATTTCAAGTAAAACCATGGATTAGCAGGCAAGGATTTTCAACTGCAGATCAAACCGGGAGACAATCTCCAGTGTAAAGTTACAAAAATAACAGAAGAAATTTATAGTTGCTTACCAGGGACACCAATAATTGCAATTATTATATAATATATTTTCCTGATGCCGTAGAACGTCTCCAGCATTTTCTATGTGAAGGATACGGTCCGTTGATTTACAAGTAACTACACAGAGATATTTGTTCCGGCTGTCTTTAGTATAAACCCCTCCACTTCTCCACAGGGACCGTAAGGTTACAACATCATTCAGATTCACAATTGTCTTAACAAAATAACACGTCAGTGAAGTTCGAAACAGTTTGGATGTATTTAGCATTAAAATAACGGTGAATGCCCCCGAGTACCGACAGTTCTTAATAAGTTAATCAATTAAGTGTGTATTTACTTTCAATCAAAGATGAGGCTATTCATTAAAGCAGACTTGTGTTAATCAACAGATCCGTATTATTTCACTGTCGGCCTTTGCTCAGTTGCGGCCGGTAATCAATTACAGTCACCTGTCATTGCATCAATTCCGAATGTTGAGATTAACCCTCTTTAACTGAGAGATTTCAAATTTAAAAAGGTAATTTGATCTCAAACATGAAAAGCCTGTATGGTGCATAGTCTGCCATATTAATGGATATCGTTTGTTTTACAGAAATTACACGGTTAACAATGTTCCAATAGAAAGCTGTCAACAAATACCAATAATTTCCTCCAATGTCGACCTTCGATATAAACTGCAAACAAAATTGATCTAGAAGCGGCACAGTAATACAAAAGACCAACTTTGTCCAAGAATGCGAACTTCAACATAGTTTACGTAGTTAACATTTGGGAAAAAATCAATTAATACCATGCCGTACATAAAAGGAATCATTACAAAACATGGGGATGTAGATATTTAAATCGTTACTGCTGCTGAATCAGTACGTTATTTTAAAATAATACAGTAACCCAGAACATGAGAAGCTATCCAGTGTACAGTTATCGATCCAATATGTGTTTAATCGTTACCCCTAATGAAAAGAAAGCATTCCTCCAACTCTCCGACCTATGTTCATAACGATGCATCTTGTAAACTGGAAAATAACAGATAATGAAGTTGCAACTATCCTTCAAATTAATGCAAACTAACTTTCCTCAACAACATTTCCTCTAATTTTTACAGATGTACGGGCCAACCATTTTGCTGAGGAGGAAGTTTGGTCACGGCCTGAAAACTGTGCGGCACTTCTAGCTACATGGCAGCAAAGTCTATGCTCGCGGGAGCATTTCAGTGAAGAAGCGGCCGCGCACCTGGGTAGCTGAGAGGGAACCGAGCACCTAAATGGGATTACGATCTGACTCATCACTTTTAGTTGACGAAGTTCACGTGATCAAACAGAAGGTCAAGAATTCAAACTTTCTTTTGAGTTTCAGACATCAGCAACCCATCAAACTAACGACAGACTTTATACCAAATCTGTTCCGCACTCAACTCTCACTGCTTCACCAATCACTTATACACTATTTGGAATCTTTAATTGGTCAGTTCATCCACCAGCCCATAACTTTTTGGAAAGTGGAGAGATCCTAGGATACCCGTGGAAAACCGAGCGGTCACCAGTAAAGTCCTCCAACTCGTGAGTTCTCTCTAAAATAGTCCTGAAGCTGCTCACTCTGCACTATCCATGGTCCTAAATCTGCACACTCTGTACTATCCATGGTCCTAAATCTGCTCACTCTGTACTATCCATGGTCCTAAATCTGCACACTCTGTACTATCCATGATCCTGAATCTGCACACTCTGTACTATCCATGGTCCTAAATCTGCTCATTCTGCACTATCCATGGTCCTAAATCTGCTCATTCTGCACTATCCATGCATCTCCAACTCTCGGTCGGCCGCTCTGGCAAATGACCCTCTGCACAGCGCTGTCACTCTTTAACATGCGAACCTCTCTCTGTTCAGCAAGTTCTAACTTTGAATTCTAATTTATCCACAGGTATATCCATCTGCACTGCAAGATATTTTCTGTGATGTGTGAGAATTATAACAGCGCAAGTATCAACAGACCAACATGCCGGAGTGAGTGTGGTTAAGATGTGTAAAATGACTATTAGGTAGCCTGTCATTTTAGTTTTTATTCGATCTGAAGATCTTGATCTTAGACTAATGAAACACCGATTACATTCTTACTTTTCCACTCATTCCCCTTCCATTTCCCAGAAGTAAGACAATACATTGCATGGAGGAAATGGCGACAGTAGTTTGCCAAGAGTCAGTGCTGTGTTCTGTTTTAAAGAAATCCCTTCTCTCTTACATGTGAGCCTACAGCAGGTTTTTTTTCTTACTTGCTCTCGGGAGTCAGTCGTCAGATGAACGGAGATGGGAAAAATTACATCTTTATTTTCAGAAACCTCTAACTGATATTTAACATTTCCTTCAATTATGAATGTCGGCAACAAACCACAGTAGGATTAGTCGTAACTGTACTTGGTTAGCAATAGAAATCACAGATATTTTCATATCACCATACAGTAATATCTCAAAATATCACTTACGGCACAGTCATCACCACTTCGAAATTACGATAGATATTAGACCCGTCAATGGATCAAAATTGATCGCAGTCTTCCTGTCTGCAGACGCTTGTGTGACGTAGTTCGCCAACTATCCGGAAGCCCTGCTCTGAGTAGTCGTTCAGCTCCATTGTTCTCCATTATTCTCATGGTAGATAAGATCATGATTGTAGAGGGACATAGTGATTCCTGAGCCACTAATCATCGGATGACCAGAGCTGGGCAGTGTTAGTAACTTTAAACTTTAGGATTTCACTATCCTAGTGCACCTGTTCTGGACTCATCTTAAAATATCATTGCAAAGAAATAACGAACAGTGCCTCTACTTCCTCAGCTGTCCGCGGACGTTCGGCATGTCTGTAAGTCCATACGACCATAAGACATAGGAGCAGAATTAAGCCATCTGGCCCGTCGAGTCTGCTCGGCCATTCAATAACAGATAGTTCTGGTTTTTTTCTATCTCCTCCTCAAACGCAGTTCTCTGCCATGTCCCCGTAACCTTCGATGCCATGTCCAATCAAGAACCTATCAATCTGTTCCTTAAATACACCTAAAGAACTGAACTTCACAGCTGTATGTGGCAACAAATTCTATAAATTCACAAGCCTTTTGTTAAAGACATTTCTTTGCATCTCTGTTTTGAAAGGGCGACCTTCTATCCCGAAGCCATGCCCTCTTGTCCTAGACTCTCTCATCATTTCCACATCAATTCTGTCTAGGCCTTTTAACATTCGAATGGTTTTAATGAGATCCCCACTCATCCTTCTGAAATGCAGGGAGTACAGACACAGAGCCATCAAACGTTCCTTATATGATAATGCTTTCGCTCCTGGAATCATTTTTGTGAGCCTATCGTGGACCCTCTCCAATGCCAGCACATCGTTTCTAAGTTGAGCGGCCCAAAACCGTTCACAATACTGAAGATGAGGCCTCAGCAGTGCCTTGCAGTCTGAGCAGTGCGTCCCTGTTCTTGTATTCTAGAGGTCTTGAAATGAATGCTAACATGGTATTTGCCTTCCTCACCATCGACTCAACCTGCAAGTGAACCTTCAGGGTGTTCTGCATAAAGACTCTCAAATCCCTCTGCATCTCAGATTGCTAGAGTTTCTCCCTGTCTAGAAAATAGTCTGCACATTTGTTTCTACGACCAAAGTGCGTGACCATGCATCTTCCAACATTATATTACTACCCCTCAATCATCAGGCTCTTTTATCAAAGGGGATAGCTGCACTCGTTTCCGGACTCTGCTATTTATTTATATCTGCATTTGCACAGTTCCCAATGTCAACAGTTTACAGCTACTGGTCTATAGAATTGCTAAGAATGCCTGCAGAAAGCGAATCTCAGTGTTGTATCTGGTGACCAGGTCGACTCTGATAATACATTCTACTTGGAAAGTTTTGAACTTTGAACTTATCTATGATTGCTTGTTAATCAATAAGTAGAAGGAGGTGGTTCGTGTTTAGTGTTTGTTAAAGCTTTGCAAAATTGGACAGTTCAAATGAGAATTATTAAGGCCGCACGGCTTTTTGTAATACAGACAAGCGTATGGGCTGCGAGTGTGGACCAGGCAAATCCAACACGTCTGACAGTTGGGATAACGGATGAGCTGTGTTAAGAACGTAAAATCGCATTTTTGTTAACTGATTGTGAAGTGATATAGGTCGTGGCCTGTGTTGCAAATTCTGTGAGTAGCGGAGGCACTCTCTGTTTTTTATCTCTCCGTATTTTCATATTGTACACAGTCTGCGTTATGACGTAAAGACGTCCAACATGACATGCGTGTTGTTTTATTAAAGACTACTTCACAATTTAATGTTCTTATTCAAGCTGAGCAATCACCATCTTTAAAAAGACTGATAAGTCTTTAAAAATAAAATATATAATTTTAACCTGCCTATATTTTAAATGCATCGCCTTGTCATTTAATGCGTTCATAAATAGGCAGGATCATTAATTCATTTTAAAAATATTTTGATTGCATTTCAATATATCAGGTTTCTTTTGTAATTCCCTGTATTTTATTTTAGATATTTAAATACATGATTCTGGGAGAGTCCATAGGCTTCACCGGACTGATAAATGCCTCCAGGGCTTTAAACAATAAACGTTAACATCCTCAGGGTTAATTGACAACGTGGTTTTGTTCTGAGAAAGAAGGTCGGCTTTTTTCACCGCTCCATGGTGGGTGTGCTTCAGGATGTTCCGTTGTAATTCCACTGATACTAATTTCTTTGATAATGATGTTCAGCATTCTGACGGTCAGGTATATTTTATTTAACAGTTGTGTGCATATGTCGCTGAGGCCGACGCTCTGAGTCTGCGAATCGGTGAGTCAGGGGAAGTCGGAGGACGGGTGATTGTGACGTCGTGGGTCCAAGTTAGACTGGAGTCCCGAGGGCAGTCCGTCCTGAGGTTGGAAGAGTGTGACGTCAGAATGTGTGCTGATACTTACGGGATTCCGCCAGCACATCCTTAGGCCGTGTTGTTATAGAGGCAAACGACGCCTTTCACTGTATGTTTCGATCTACATCTGATAAAAATAAATCTGAATGTGACCCTGAGGGTTGAGGGTGAGGGAAAGAATCAGACTGACCCAGAGGCTTAGAACAAAGGGAGCTCTGTGATTTTGTTCTTCACCATATCCGTCAGCTTCATTCTCCCGTGTCTAATCTCCGTTATGGATTGCTTATATCATAATACTGCAGGATCAAATTCCAGTAATTATAACCGATCTTTGTATATCTTAGGCCATCTCGGATACAAGATACAGAATCGAGTATGTGTTCGAACCCGCTTACTTCCGAGTGTCTCAGTGAAGTTCAGAGAGTAATTTTTAAACGCTGTGAAATAACCCGTGAACATAATTCCTCGAATTGTTAATAAAGGGAACTCTTGCTCTCAGCCAGTATTGCGCCCCAGATGAAACTACACAATGATTGAGTGTCATCTGTAATTGATGTGGAAGTGAGAGGGATGTGGCAATTACTTTGTCTGACAAATTGGACAATGTCTGCGGCCAAGCCGGCTAGGAATGAATTGGATGAAACCTTTCAAATCTGTTCAAGTGCCAACTCATCCACCAGCCAGCATAATTCAAAGTCCAAAGTAAATTTCTTATTTCAAAGTACATGCATGTCACCATATACAACCCTGCATTTCAATATCTTGCAGGCATTCACAGTACAATGAGGAAAATAAATTAGAATTAATAGAAACTGCAGACAAATGCTGACAAGCAACTAATGAGTAAAGGAGGACAACTTATGCAAATACGAAGTAAATAAGTAATACTGAGTTGACGAGTTCTTCAAAGTGAGTCCATAGGTTGTGTTCATTGGTCACTTCAAGGTTGAGAAGAGTGAAGCTATCCTCGCTGGTTCAGGGGCCTGATAGTTAATGGTCAGAGTTGAAAGTTCACCACACCCACCCAATAACTGAAATTCCTGCAATATCTGATGTAGCAGTGACATACTCGGGTCAGCCTATCTTTTATCAACCAAAAACAGAGCAACCGCCGTTACCAAAATAAACGAGGCATTTTACAAGGCGACTCTTCAAGTCCACAATGGTTCTGTTTGGCTTCAAACCCGCCCTCTACCGAATCTGATGCAAACTGGGTATCAATTCAGAAATAATGAAATGAGCTATTCCTTAACACAGCTTCTCCACGTGGGTGATTTGAAATTATATGCCACTCCATCAGTTAAGTTATGAATTATTTCAAACAGTAGAACTAATTTCGAAAGATATAAACATGAACTTTGGGCTGGAGAAATGCAGAACATTAAAAATAAGACGGGTACAAGCAGAGCGAATAGAATACAAAAGAGAGAAACAGGATAAGAGCAGCAAACATACAAAGTGGCTATTCAGTGTTACACCAGCCGCATACCCTTGCAGCGTTCTTCACAGGAAAATTTTCAATGCAATATAGGTTTTTAACTTTTCTTCAGATCGAGTAAAAATAAATAAACTCGACCTGACGAAAGAGTGAAATCGCACCACAACATCTCAATTGAAACTAAGATCGGTTCCATATGAACGATATCAGCTCATTGCTGAGATGATATGGAGCAAAAGACGTAAGCAATACATATAGATATATCTCGAGGGTGCCTAAGATATTGCAAAGCTCTGTAGTTGTCTTATGTATTGCACTGTAGTGCTGCCCACAAAGAATCATGACAATAATAGAATCAGTGAAAGATCGCACCGACATCGGGCGTTCATCCAATGTGCAAACGACAATAAATTGTGCAAATTCAAAAATAAACAAATAATAACTTTAATAAGCCATACATATCTAGAACATGAGATGAAGAGCTTTTGGAAGTGATTGAGTAGGCTGTGTGGACATTTCAGTGATGGGGCAAGTGAAGTTAGACCCTTTGGCTCAAGTTCCTGGTGCCTGAGGGGTCGGAACTGTTCATGAACCTGGTGGTGTGGGGTCCTGACTCTCCTGTCCCTTCTCCCACATGGCACCAGCGATAAAAGAGCATGACCCGTCTGGTGGGGAACTCCGATGATGGACGCTGGTTTACCGTGACAGCGCTCCGGGTAGATGTTCTTAATGACGGGGAGGGCTTTACCCGTGACGGACGGGGCCGTATCCATTACTTTCTGTCGGCTTCTGGATCGTACTACGCCTTTGCTCTCAGCAGCATTTCCTCTCTAGTCAAAGACTTCCTTGCAACTTGTTATTCTGCACTCCCCGTTCACAAGGTCGTCACGTCGCAGCTGAGGAAGTGAAACACACGGAGATCGCAACACAGAACAGTTTATTTCATATCGCAGTCATGACCCCGAACATGTTTCCTCTGGGAACTTGCTGTCTTCCACCCACGCACCCTCTCCGCCAACCCGTCCCGTCCTGCATTTTATTTTCAATCACGCACATTTAATCTGGAAGAAAGCTGTGTTGCAGAATTGCAAATTGTCGAATTCGCAATTAAATTTATCGAAAGTTGTCGATGTTACTTCATGTTTCCAACACGCAAGTCGATTCACTTGTTAGTTAACACTAATAATTCTACATCCATGATTGTGCAGTTATATCAACCTTATTTTTCTCTTTATCCGTCCTGATAATCCATTTTTTCATGTTCCCCAAAGGTACCCACAGAATCCCGCTTCTACTACTGACCATTGGTTGACATCAATGACTGAAAACTCTCCGAGGATTCACTGCTCATGGTGGTAATCTTTGTCAGTGTTTGCAGATGGATAAAGTGCGTGGTGAGAGTAACACGGACAAGGAGTATATGGAAATCCCCGGCCAAGGAAAAGGACGAAAGGCTTGCGTCCCGGGGACCAAGTTAGTGAGGTGAGAGAATGGATCCAGGAACCCATCTGATTTACTAAAAAGAATGAAAACTAATTCCCAGTTCACCCAGCTGTGTACCGGGGTTGACGTTGGGATGCAATGGGTCACAACGATTGAATTACTGTCAGTCTTCATACATTTCCAGTCTCAGGTTCGTGCTGAGGATCAGAGCGAAACTGGGCAGTGGGGATCGATAGGAGCATTTCACTGTATCATTTATTTACACAGGGTGTGGGAGTTTGAGTCGAGGCCATCGAGGAATCGGGCTACATACAACACAGAAGCAGTCTCTTTGATCAATTATTTCCATCGTTTCTATCCATACCAACCCCATTTTCCAGACCATTGTCCATAGCTTTCTCTGCCTTGGCTTTCCAATTCTCTCACTAAACGGTTTCACACATGTTGGGAAAGACTCTGAACCCACCCTTCTCAGGAAGTGCATTCCAAAATGAAAAAACCCTTTTACTTTCCTGAGGATATATCCCCGAACTAAAATGTAAGCTTCTTCATTGTAGACTGCTCTGACATGGCGGTAAATTTCCTCCTATCTACCTTTCATGTACTGATCATTACCTTGCATACATCTACCATGTGTGTGTTTAGCTATTCCAAGGATGACAGGCTCAGACTCTGATACCCTGAACTGCCCACACTTCCATCAGGGGGGAGGCGACACAATATCCACTAGACTGAAAAACGTTATTTCTCCCAAACCGTCAGGCTGCTCAACACCTGCACCGATTTGCCCACCCGATCCCCCCCCTCCCCCCGCACAACTCTTCATACATATCGCCTGGTATCACTGTATGTAATTCTATCAGACTGTGTATAAAACAGTTACTTGTAAACGGGATTATGGGATTGGTTTTATTGGTTGTCTTTTTTTTTGATGATTTCTTTATGCTTATTCTATTTTTTGTTTTACTGCATTGAATCCGGAGTAACATTCATTTCGTTCTCCTTTACACACGTGAACTGAAAAATGACAACAAACCATCATGAATCTTGAATCTTGAATATTTGGATAAAACTCGCGCTTTTCCATTAGTTTAATGTCACTTTCTAAGCCAAACTCCCACCTTTCGATATATTTGCTTGTTTCTATGTTTAACATTTTCAAGTATTAAGTATTTTTAAACTGGAGATATTGGAAGTAGCCGTGGCCGGGGTCAGTCCTTGAGGTTGTTAATTAATAGCAGCAGTGACGTCACGGGGTATTTCACAGCGCTTATGAACTGTTCTCTGAACTTGGACTGAGTCACCCCATAAATAAATGTGTTTGTACAACAACATAAATTCTGCAACATGTACCCGACCTGCTGAAGGATATATTGGGAATCGGTGTAATTGCTGGGATTTGTTCGGGAAATGTGGTAATATAGGAAGTTTACAACAGTGGGTAACCACAGTAGAATGAAGCTGCCGGATATGGAGAAGAGTAAGATCACCGACCTCCTCCTGCTCTCCATCTCCGGGTCACTCCGATTGTCTCCCTTGCTCTGACCCCTTAATGCCTTGCGCACTCGACTGGCCAATAGGATGTGTCTGATTGTCAGAAAGTTGAGAAGCAGGATTAAAGCAAAGGGGATCAAAGGTGTTAACATCCAATTCAAACTATCAAAAGCCACCCATCCTTGATCGGTGTAATAACTTGCCCTTAATTTGCAGAGCCAAAAAACGTTATTAATTAGTGTGCCTGGCTTATGTATAAAGTAGTAAGGAACGTTTTTAAAACAGAACATTGTGCAGGTAGTCATCAGAACCAAAACCGCTGTTTTCCCAGTGCAATATTTTACTTTCAACTTCTGGCAGCAAATGGCGACAAACCGATCGAAGGTGAAGGTGACGGTGAGCCAGACGGAACAATCTCTGGATGCACACTGCAGTACAAAGATAATGCTACACACTGGGTAAATGTCCAAGAAGGATCCTGGGAAATAAAAACTGACCCGCCTCAGTATGACTGCAGTGGTAACAGCCATGAGGTCTCCCGTTGCCATGGCCACAAGGTAGCGAGTGGTGCAGGTGGAGAGGCCGCACTTTCCCCGGGACAGAATCCCAATCGCAACTAGATTCACTGCGGAAAGAGAAGAGAAATAAAACCGGTGAAATTTGAGCAATAATTTCAGTGTTCCGAGTAAACTCTGTTAGGAAGTTTAGCAAGTAATACTGTCAATCAGTCTCCCTTCTAATCATCTAAGTTCCCATGTGTAAGCGAGACAAAGTGCAGGCATGTGTGTGCATTTCGTTTACAATCCGAACTAAAGTCTCCATTTTACATAAACATTCTGTGCAAACATGCAGGCAGTTCGGATTTGGCAAATTGGATGCAGTAAATTTTCTGGAACTGTGATATAAAATACAAATGGTGAACGTGATCATCAGGTCGAACACTATTTGCAAAATGGTGACATGGAAACATAGGTTTTATTAAGAGTAATAATAAGTAAACTTATTTAAAACACAGCTGCAGTGGAAGAAGAAATAAAAAACATCACAAAATGCCAAATAACAGAGGAATTACCGGGATCTTTCTCACGACGCAACTGTTTTAAAGCATTTGCTTGTATCCTTCAACATAGTGGAGAGAAACTCAACAATACACACTTTATCTGCAAATTATGTCATTTATTATCACACAGTAACCGGGCTACTTGTCAAATACTTCGCCAGATATCTCTGTGATTATAGAGGCTGACTTTTCAATAATTAACTTTCAACGCCCAGAAAAGCCAAGAGCCTTTCTATTATTATTATTATTATTATTAGTAATAGTAGTAGTATTTTTCCTGTTATTGTTATTATTTATTACTATTACCATTAGAACTAGTATAATTATCATTACTAGTGCCATACATTGAGGATGTTGGATTGTGGAAACGACACCACTGTCCCACTCTTGGTTCAAGCAAAACCATTGCCTCAGCAGGCAAACTGTAGATTAAACCGGGAGACAATCTCGGGTGTAAAGTTACAAAATTAACTAAAGTAAATTATCATTGCTTACCTGGGATACCAATGACTGCAATGATGATATAATATATTTTCCTGACACTGTAGAACGTCTCCAGCATTTTCAGTGTGAAGGATCGGATCCGTTGATTCAGAGACGACCACAGTGAGATATTTTCTGTGGCTGCCTTTAATATAAACCCCGTCCCCCACATCTCCACAGGGACAGTAAGGTTACAACGTCATTCAGATTCATAATTGTTTTAATTAAATCGCGCGTCAGTAAATTTCGAAACTCTTTGGATATATTTAGCATCAAAATAACGATGAACGCCCCGGAGTACCGACAATTCTTAATAAGTTAATCAATGAAATTGGCGAAGTCACTTTCAATCAAATACGAGGCTCACAAGCAGGCTGGTGTTAATCAACAGATCCCGTATTATTCCACTGTCGACCTTTGTTCAGTTGCCGCCGATTGTCAACGGTATTTGCTGCGATCCCCTCGCATTGCAGTAAAACCGAACGTGGCGATTGACCCTCTGAAACTGAGACATTAAAAACATAATGTGATCTCAAACTTGAAACACCGGTGTTGGCCATAGCTTGAAAGATTTAATAGATGTCGACAATTCTACAGAAATTACACGGTTAAGAAAGTTCCAATGTAAAGTTGGCAACAAATGACGATAATTTACGGCAATATCAACCTTCGATATAAACTGTAAATAAAATTGAGCTTAGAGCGGCACAATAATACAAAAGACCAGCGGAGACCCGGAAGAAACTTTTAAGTATGTGAACTTCTAAGTGGTTTACATCGTTAAAATAATAATTTAAAAAATCAGTGAATACCGTGCGGTAAATCAAGGCATCCGCTGTAATGCGTGGCGATGTCGCTGTTTAAATAGGCAAATGGAATGTTGGAATATATTCGCCTGTTTTATAGAACATCAGAGGATTGAATTTAAGAGCAGGGTGTTTAAGCGGCAACCGTACAGGGTACTGGAGAGGCCGCACCTGGAGTACTGTGTGCAGTTCTGGTCTCCTTACTTGAGGAAGGATACTCTAGCTTTCGACGCGGTGCAGAGGAGGTTCACCAGGATGATTCCCAGGCTTCCAGCCATGATCTTATTGAATGGTTGTGCAGGCTCGCCGGACCAGATGACCAACTCCTGCTCCCATTTCTTAAGTTCATATAAAACGTTACCGTTCCTCAGTCAGACGATTACGCTGAAATAATACTGCAACCCAGAACATGAGAACCCATCCATTGTACAGACATCGATCCAATATGTGGTTAATCTATACTCCATCGCAAAACAATGCATCCCTCCGACTCTCACAGCTGTATTTATTACACCGCATCGGATAAATTGGAAGGGAAGGGATAATGAATGTTCGTGATTAATTTTCTAATTTTATTTCATGGAAGTTTTGGCATTGTCTATTACTTTTAAACTAAAATGAATTTCAGAGTAATTGCCGGTATGGTCGCCGTATATCTCAGTTTGACATGAATTTCTTGCGCGTTTATTTCTACAGAAGAGCAATCGACCAGAACCCTTGGATGGAAAATAGGGATTTTGCAACTGTTTTAAATCGTTTCCAGGTCTTTCCGGAACCCGGGATGTCTGCACCATTACAGAACAAAGTTTTATTGTTTTCACAGCAGCCCGAATCCCTCAACATGATTGGCCACTAGGGTGCTGAGACCAGCTGGATTGGCATCATGCTTTCAACCTATCTCGGGGCGGATAAAGATTCAGGACCCGCCCCTTCTTCAGTCATTACACGCATACCGGTAGTATCTCATCTGTAAATCAGGTTGATTCTTTTGAAGTTGAGGACGAAACAAGATTTTGTTTCTTTTAAAAGCCATACCTCAGAGTTCGACCAGGTTCGAGTAATGTATCTTCCTTTAACAGACACTAACAATCTCTATTGTTCTCAATATTTATCCACAAAGCTTCCAAGTTACCGCAAACCCCTAGTTAGACAACGCAGTGCTGCTGCTGACAATCATCGGCAGAAGTTCTCCATCCCTGTACACAGACCCTGATTCACTAGTAAATCGGGCGGAACTGACCTTGGCATATATTTTGTCCGAATATTCTCACTCTCGTTTCATGGACACGGTGAGCAATGGGTATTGTTCTCCGCACCGCATAGCCAGTTTCCTGCCAATCGCCTGAAAGTGTCATTTATTCCATGGATCCCACACCTGGCAACATCACATTATTTGATTTTCACTTTACATTCACCAGGCAACGTGACAACTTGATTCCCAGATCTGATGATGGCTCTCTGTGGATTTCCGTAATAGCAGCAGGACTGCAAATTTTATCCATGTATTCCCCCTTTCATTTCACATTTTCCGAAGTACAATCTTACCGTTGAGCAAATATTTTACCGTTGCCTCAAATCCCTTCTTAACCAGACTCTTCGCACGCCCCGGCTACCGATTTAGTCATAAATTTTCATTCTAAACTAAATGCCGCATTCGTTTCTTTTTCAGTTAATTTAACGGCGATCTTGATTCTGTCTCGTGGGAAATGCGGTCTCTCCAAATGCATAACTCGCTACCTGGTGGGGATGGCAGCGGCCGATTTCATGGGGGCTGTTGTTGCTGTCATTGTGGAGCAAATGCATAACGTTTATTTCTACGCGCGTTTCTTGCTGATCACTCCAATATGCTCGCTGACGACTGTCTTCAAAGTGGCAAGCATGGACTGTTCTGTGTGGCTAACGGTTGCTTTCACGTTCGATCGATACGTCGCGATTTGCTGTCCAAACCTACGGGAAAAGTATTGCACCGAGAGAACAGCGACAGTCGTTATAGTAACGGTGGGGGTGGTGAGCTGAGTGAGGTGTATTCCGTTTTACTTTGAAGTGGAACCTTTTGTAATAATTAACAACGTTCCTTGGCGTTGCGTCAAAGTACCTGAATACTTCACTTCACCACTGTGGAAAGGACATGAATTGTTTGACAGTCTCGTAACGCCGATATTACCAATGTGCTTCATTGTACTGTGTAATGGTTTAACAGTCAGGCACATCGTAGCGGCAAATAGAGTCCGCAGGGGACTCCAAAACAACAGTGAGAATCAAAAGGATTCTGAAGCTGAGAACCGGAGAAAATCAATGATCCTGTTGTTTGCGCTGTCAACCAATTTCATGTTACTGTGGATGCCTTATGTAATACATTCCATGACCTGGCAAGCTGTGAATGACACCTACAGAGACAAATATTCAAATACTCCGATGTATATCGTTCAGCAATCGGGAATGATGTTACAGTTTCTCAGTACCTGCACCAATACTTGTATCTATGGACTGACGCAGCGTAAATTCAGAGCGGAGCTGAAAACTGGAGCAAAGTGTATCTTTACATTAAATGGGTTGCTGTGTAAATAAGATGCAATGGATCAGAAGTAAATATGTTGTATGTGACTATATGTACCGTGTCCCCAGAGATACGGCCTTTCGTTTAACTGTGTGCATATGCCTTGTTGAAAACATTGAACCTAGGCTTGAACTGATTGCAACGTTGGTAATAAATATACTTCAGCAAGCCTTTCACTCAGGAAAATCCACTGGTTTCAAAGCAAAGGAAACAGTTGAATTGAAACTGCTCATGAATTTGTCTGAAATATGCAATTCACCAGTAAATTGCTCACTGGCTACGTAACTTTGTTATTGCTATTACGTTGAAGACAGGGCTGCACGATCTACCTGATTTGAACGTTTTCCTTAAGAGTATAAAAGGGGTAAAGGATGTGAACGTGTCGCGCTGCCAATCAGTGAACTATCACCTCTGCTCTCAACCATCCTATTTTAGAACTCAGATGTAGGACAATTCCGAGTTCCACTCCCACCACCCCACAGCCCAAAGTCGAAGCGTTTGGTAGGTTAATTGGTCTTTGTAAAATGTCCTGTGATTGGTATCGGATTAAATTGGTGGGTTGCTGAACAGCGCTGCTCGGTGGGCCGGAATGGACTGTTCTGTACGCTATCTCTGAATAAATGAACAGACAAGTAGACACCGACATAAATATATCACTCCGACCCGTTACTCTGTTGGCTTCTCAATAGGGTCTGGGAGATAAAGGATCTTTTTAGAGAAAGATACTAGAAAACTGAAAAAACTGTGGAGTCGACATTGAATTCCCCAATATGGACTGGGCTCTCTTTCGTTCATACAGGCTTTGATTATTCGCTCTCGTGCATACAAGCAGTGAGAATTCAAGATTCAAAATTCAAGATTGTTTAATGCAATGCCCAGTACATTAAAGGAGAACATTAATAATGATGGGTCTAGACAGAGTGAATGCAAGCAGGCTTTTTCCACTGAGGTTAGAGGAGAAAAAACAGAGGACATGGGTAAAGGGGGGAAAGTTTAAAGGGAACATTGGGGGGGGGGGCTTCTTCACACAGAGAGTGGTGGGAGTGTGGAATGAGCTGCCAGATGAAGTGGTAAATGCGGGCTCACTTTTTACATTTAAGTAAAACTTGGATAGGTACGTGGATGAGAGGGGTAAGGAGGGATATGGTTCAGGTATAGTGGGACTAGGCAGAAAAATGGTTCGGCACAGCCAAGAAGGGCCAAAAGGCCTGTTTCTGTGCTGTAATGTTCCATGGTTCTATGGTTAACAGAATCATTGATACTACGGGCCGAAAGAAGCTGCAGAGGGTTGTAAATTTACTCGGCTCCATCTTGGGGTACTGGCCTATAAAGTACCCAGGATATCTTCAAGGAACGGTGTCTCAGAAAGGCAGCGTCACATTTTTAATATATATGATTTTTGTTTCTCCACTGTATTTAATTTATTCAATAAACTTGTACTGTAATTGATTTACATGTTTACTATTATTATCCTCTAACTATGCATTGCATTGAACTGCTGCTGCTAAGTTAACAAATTCCATGACACATGCCAGTGATAATAAACCTGATTCTGATTCTGAATTGAATAATCAGCGTGGTTGTCTCTGCTGTACCTGTTTTACCAGCTTCAGCTGAGGCAGAAATAAAAATATAACAATAGCAATAATTGTTTGTTAATCACTAGTCACTTAGATCATCACAAAATACTTACAGAAGAGCAGAAAATATGCCCTGTCGCTGAAACTATGTAAAGAATAATTAATAATAGATCCTGCAATTCTAAATACTGTAAATCCAGTGGGAAAGGAAACAAACTTCCACGTTGTTAGATCGACACGAAAAGGCATTCGATTCTGTCCCTCTCACCGGTTATATAGAAGCCCCTTATATATATAAAGTACACGAAATAATTTTGGAATTCCTGTGAAATGTGATGAAGCATTGCCGTCCTAAAATCATCCGGTGTATTAACAAAGGAACAACACCACGACCAACAACGAGGAGTTCTCCGCGGCGACTTTCTGTGTCCAGTAGGCGTGGTTTGGCTTCACTACGGTTCTCCAGTTTCCTGAATTGGACGGAAATAGGATAGCAAATCGGAAACCACCCAGCCAGTTTTCCCTTGAAGCATATTCGATAGGAGGACGATTTGAAATTATACAAAAAATGCGACACAAGAAACATAAAGAAAGGAACAGCAGAGCTGGTGGAATATAAAACAGATGAGCAGGATACAGTAAACCCTAAGGATCGATATGAAACAGACAAATATCAACAAGCAAAGAGTGTAAATCGCACTGCGATAAAGGAGTAATCTTTCATAGGACTCACTTTGATGGCTTAAGAATGTCTGCCAAACAGAGCTCAACAATTATTATATCGGAAAGGCAATGAACACTTTCACTGCACCCATATGAACGTATTCTTTTAACATAATATCCGAAAGTAATCTAGAAAATCAGCAAATGAAAACAAGAAAACAAGTGACAAATTGTATGCGGAATGCTCTTTGATTACCATTACCTAGGGCAGGAAAGGGAAGAGGAATAACAGGCACTGAAACTAATTTGAAAGAAATGAAGACATTATCATCGTAGAAGGAAACCGTTAACCAATCGGATGGGAATGAGCCTCCGTGGAAGGCATCCTCACGATTCAAGCAGACTCGGTGTTGGCAAGGAAGCGTTGGACGCCTGGCTCAGATTTGGAGGTTTCTTCCCAGAAACAGAAACAGAGGGGTTCAAAACTGATCAAAGGATCAAAACTGCTTCATAAAAGACCAAGCAATGCAAGATGATAAATGGAAAAAATGGCAAGAAAACGTCGATGCTTAGACAGGCACCAATCAAGTGGAAAACAATATTTACCAAGATCTTGCTTTAAATTACGAGCTTATAAGATACCTGATTCCTTATGTAGCCCCCGGTAAGACTCAGGCTCGCTCAGCTCGCTTCCGTCTAGGGGGAGCAGCCTTCGGCCCCGCCAGACTGGGTAATCAGCTTCTGTAGATGCTGAGTGATCCCAGCACGCCGAATAACAGACAGTACACCATATGCGATTAAATGATTCCACTTTATAGATCTTACTGGAACTATGTACTGTTATGAAGGATGAACAGTTCTGATGGACAATGGGGTGCAGAGTTGCCCACATTCCGCCCTTTTGAGAATCCAAACCATTATTGTTGCTATGCTGCTCATAAGAGAGAGAGAGAGAGAGATGAGGAGAAAACATGCAAGAATATCTGCTACTTATAACAGAGGGGAGAGAGACTTGTTGATTTACTGTTATGACCTGCGAGGGTTATTTATCTTATACCATTCTGTTCATTAACATTCCTCAGTGGACAGCCGGAGTGGGCTGGTTTGATGGATATAGTCATTCAAAATTGATGGATGGCTGAGACCCCGTGAGTAGGGATAAAAGACTGGTCTGGAGAGACACCCTTCAGACACAACAGGAGACACACTAGTGGACACTGATTGAGTGTTGGAACCCACGGGAAGGTGTGGGGCTTCGGACACCGAACCAGGAGGTCGGTCAGTAAAACTCACAGTGTTATAGCAGGGCCGGTGGGGACTTGTGTGTGTGTCCACTCATGCCAGAGTGACCAGTCCACCACAGATGAACGGTCTCGCTGAAGGACAGAGGGGTCAAAACTGAATGGCCACAACGACACGACGGGTCAAGAACGCAAAGGAAGGTTCGACTGCTGTAGCTGTTACTTCTCGCTCGCTCTCTCTCTCTCTCTCCAACGATTACAACACAGCAACCAATATCTACCTCAGCCCTCATGAACTGAACTGAACTTTATACTTTTCTATGACAATTCATTTACCCCTAGACATCGATAGAGCTTGTTTATTATTGATTATTATCATTCCTATACTTTTAGGTTTATTATTGCTAACGTGTTATCTATATATTTGCATTATTGGTATTGTTTTGCATATTTTACTAATAAACACTTGTGAAAATAGTACCATCAGACTCAAACGGATTCTTCTTTCTCTGCTGGTTAGACACCCAGTTACGGGGTACGTAACAGTACTCAATAGAGATACAAAATAAAAAGAAAAGTAAAAGGCGCCAAACTTATCAAAGTTCAACCACTCCGTGCGCAACCGTTGGAGCTCAGTTAACGAAGACTTCTTGCCACCATTCGATCCCCTCCGACCTCCTCGACCCGCCGCTTGCGACCAACAACGGTGGTAGACCAGACGCTCCACATCAATCTACCCTCGTTTCCTCTCCTTGCCGAAAACCCTGGGCCTTGGACCCCCGCTTGTGGTCTGTTCCGTCGCCCAGCTTACAACATCGCGTCTTCTCTCTCTCTATCCCCATCCGCCTTCACCCCAAAATACGCGAAACGACAGCTTACAGACCCACAATGAAGAATAAAATCTATTCCAATTGGTTAACAAATGAATACAATTCTCGTTATCAGTAATTATAACCCAAACAAGCTGCGAGAGAAAGCTCTCTCACAGCCGTTCACATAACAAAGAAGATTTTTTTTTTTACTTTTAACATAACAAAGAAGCCATTTTATTAGCCTGAGCAGTAACATAAAAGAAGAAACCCCTTTCACTTACTATCGATAAAAGCCGGCTCCAGTTTTAGAGTCAGTGTCCTACAAATTATCTAACTACCCATTCATTATTACAAATAGAATGTTCCATAATATCTGCTCTGGATATAATATTACAAGATAAAAAGTAACGATACTATACAAAAATCATCAAGTGAAAAATACAGAAGTATGCTGAATGAAAAGAGGAAATTACCTGACTATTATGAACAGGGTAAATAATGTCACAATAGTAATATCAACAATTGCCTTGAAGTTGATGGGCAGCAGCAGCAGAAGAGCAGAATATACACTCAGGGCACCTTATTGGATCCTGGAGGCTTATAACAGATTGGCCACTGAATGTCTTTCTGTAATGCTCCACTTATTTCTTTATTTCATTGATCCAACATGTCTTCCTTCACCCATTCTGCAATATCTTGTTTATATACATTCTCCATATCTTCCATGTTTGCTTCCTTCGCTCGTTCGCTTTTTTCGGTCCTTCAAGCCTACTTTTCTGTGTTATGAAGGATGAAAAGTTCTGATGTACAATGGGGTGCAGAGTTGCCCACATTCCCCCCCCCCCCTTTGAGAATCACAAACCATTACTGTTACTATGCTGCTCATGAGAGAGAGAGAGATGAAAAGAAAACGTGCAAGAACATCTGCTACAGATAAGAGAGAGGAGAGAGACTTGCTGATTTACCGTATTATGACTTCTGCGAGGGTTATTTATCTTATACCATTCTGTTCATTAACATTCCTCAGTGGACAGCAGGAGTGGGTTGTTTGTTGGACATAGTCATTCAAAATTGATGGATGGCTGAGACCCCGTGAGTAGGGATAAAAGACTGGTCTGGAGAGACACCCTTCAGACACACCAGGAGACACACTAGTGGACACTGATTGAGTGTTGGAACCCATGGGAAGGTGTGGGGCTTCGGAGACCAAACCAGGAGGTCGGACAGTAAAACTCACAGTGTTATAGCAGGGCCGGTGGGGACTTGTGTGTGTCCACTCATGCCAGAGTGACGAGTCCACCACAGATGAACGGTCTAGCTGAAGGACAGAGGGGCCATAACTGAATGGCCACAACGACACGACGGATCAAGAACGCAAAGGAAGGTTTGACTGCTGTAGCTGTTACTTCTCGCTCTCTCTCTCTCTCCAATGATTACCGCACAACAACCATATCTACCCTAGCCCGCATGAACTGAACTGAACTTTATACTTTTCTGTGACAATTCATTTACCCCTAGACATCGATAGAGCTTGTTTATTATTGCTTATTATTATTCCTACACTTTTAGGTTTATTATTGCTAACCCGTGTTATCTGTATATTTGCAGTATTGATATTGTTTTGCGTATTTTATTAATAAACACCTTTTGAATATAATACCACCAGACTCCAACGGATTCTTCTTTCTCCTCCATTTATTTTCTAAATTTGTCTGTTTATATTGCTTCAGTCAGAGCGTGGTAAATCTATGGAATTTGTTGCCACGAGCGGCAGTGGGGGCCAAGTCACTGGGTGTATTTAAGACAGAGAGAGATAGGTTCTTGATTACCAAGGGCAACAACTTTATCCCGAACTGTCCAACTTTCTCCTTGGTATCCCTCTTTTATTTCGTAAATTTGCAGATTCCATCATGATACTTTTTTTAAATCCTCCCCGCCAAATATATTTAGTGACAATTCATAGGTTCTCTAACTCCTTGCTTCCTGAGGCACTTTATGGTTGTAAGGAGCTTGTCAACCTGATAGCATTCACAAATGTTTCCTTCTTCGTGATCACTCTCGCTCAATGCCGGGGTTCGCTGATTCCCAAAGTGCCCTGGACGTTTCCTAAACACAAGAAAATCTGCATATGTTGGAAATCCAAGCGACACACACAAAACGCTGCAGGGAATCAGCAGGCCTGACGAAGGGTCTCGCCCCGAAACGTCGACTGGACATTTTTCCGTAGACGCTGCCTGGTCTGCTGAGTTCCTCCGGCATTTTGTGTGTGTTGCCTGGACGTTTCCTGCTTTCTTCGAATACAGGGTAATGGGCTTTAAATCACTCCTTTTATTCGCAATGACCGTGCAGACCATGATGACAAACTAATTTATTACCTATTCTCTGCAAATAATCCGTAACACCAAAGCCCCGCCTTCCACATTCCCTGTTGATTTCTGTGGCTGCAGTGTTTCGATCCAAAACCACCGTGGCAAAACTTGCTGGCGCCCAACAAAGCCGTGTTGAAGGTACACTTGTAAGCAGATCCCGTCTCAAGGTAAATCTATGTTCTATTTTCTTCCTCCAAAATGCTGCTGGAGTATTGGTTTCAGTTTCAGGCACTGTAGCAGATGAGTTTCAGGCACTCTAAAAACTTGATCCCGGTCATGACTTTATTTACTTCCATTATCTCTTTCTCTCTCTCTTTCTCCCTCCCTCTGTCACTCGCTCTCTCTCACACTCACTCTATGTTTCTCTCCATCTCTTTCTATATCTCTCTCACTCTCTTTCTTTCTTTTACACTCTCTTGTTTTCAGTTCAATCTCTCTCTTTCCTATTATCTTTCCCGCCTTTACCTTTTATTGTTCCTTATTGTTTGCTTCCTTTCTGCGGCTGTCTTTTCAGAAATACAGTTGCACTCCGTTTAATGAATGCTTTAATTCTAACACTCTGCTCTCCACACTCTTTCTCCATTACAAAGTTAAGTTGCAATACAAAGAATCCACTTGATGAATAATGCCCAGAACATAAACCAAAGTTTGATACCAACAATAATCAGGCGCCCCCTGTAGGCGGCTTCACCTCTACTTGGAGTACTCCTTTCAGGCTATCACGATTTAGGATACGAAGTTCGCTCTACACACCATCACTGTTCAGGATCCTACCATTCAATACAGAAGCTCCTTTTACATACGACATCACAAATTACCTGACTCTCTCGTAATTGGATGCAAGTCCATCTGCCATTTCTCCAACCACATTTGTAATCGATCTGCAACTTGCTGCAGCAGATGGAATTCAAGAATCTGGTCTGGCATTGCCAAGCATGTCCACTCTGTTGCGGTTGGTATTATGAAAGTTTTTTCCCTTTACATAAGATAATAATAGAGCTAAATATTCACATATTCTGCAGCCTATTCTTAACACTAATATGAAGAGGGAATGATACAAAGCCTGCGACATATCGGCTAAACTGAAAGTTCGCCAATTTTATTGGAATTCAATCTCCCACTGTTGTTCACTTATCACCTGCTTGGAATATTTATTGCGAAATTATTAAAGATACAACAAATATTGGATGTTATTTGCAGAGCCGACCATTGAATATGAAAAGATACTTCGCTCCATTCTTCAGCTCCTCCCTGAACTTCCTCTGCGTCAGTCCATAGATACACGTGTTGGTGCAGATACTGAGTTGTCGCAGTAGAGACGCAAATTGCTGCCCGATATATCTAGGGGTATTCAAGTATTTGTTTGTGTAAAAATAATTCTCCATTTGAAAGTTCATCGAGTACACTAGGTAAGGCATCCACAGAATTACGAAATTGGCCGATAGAGCAAATAGCAACATCATTGACTTTCTCCGGTTCTCCAACTCTGAATCCTTCTCGTTGCTGCTGCTGTTCCGCAGACCCCGGCGGACTCTATTTGCCGCTAATATGTTTCTAACAGTGAAAGCATTAAACATCAATATTAAACACATGGGTAATAATGGAGTCACGATACTGTCTATTACCTCGACAGATTTCCAAAAAGTTGAGGTAAAATATTCGGGTATTGATACGCAACGCCACGGCACTTTATTGATAATAGCGGAAGGTTCTAATGCGAAGTAATGCGGAATATTCCTTAAACAGGATCCCACCGCCACTGCGAGTAAAATAATCAGTGCATTTCTCTTTGTACAATATCGTCTCCGGACAGTTTCGCAGCAAATGGCGATGTAGCGATCGAACGTGAAAGCGACCGTGAACCAGACTGAACAGTCCATCGCTGAAAGCATCGCGTAATTTGTGAGAGCGCAGACCGGAGTGATGAGCAGGAAATTAGCAAATAAATAGATATTATTGATCTGCTCCATTATAATAGCAACGATCACCACAATCAGATCTGCTGTTGCCATGGCAATCAGATAGCGTGTCATGCATTCGGTGAGGTCACATTTTCTACGGGCCAAGATCACAATCGCGATGAGATTAACTGGAACAATTGGAAAATACAGAGTCAGATATATAAGAACATTCACAGACTCATCTGATGTCCTGACCTTGGACAACGGCATGCTTACTATCCCTCATCAGATTATGTCTCTCCAAATGCTGGCAAGTCCAGGCTCTCAGGATCTTCTGCAGCACACTGTCCACCACTGAAGGAAGACTGACTGGTCTGAAATTCCTCGCGCTTCCTCTACTCCCTTTGTTGTACAAGGAAAGAACATGTGGAGTTCACCCGTCCTCCGGGACCTCTCCCGTCCTTATTGATCATACACTGTCTTTCTCCACGTGCAGCTGACGCTACCTACACTGAAGCTGCGCTAAAAGACATTTTTTCAAAAGAAAAAAATTTCCAGAAGGGCTGCTGAGTCCAGACAGTGCGATGGAGAAACAGAGCGCGCAATCTATCATGTTTATTTGAGCTTATCAACAACTCTTGTAATCAGAGACAAATAAAAACGAAAAGATTTTCTAATATTCGGGATTGTTTGAATAACGCATATTTTCAGGAGGTGAATAGGAGCAGTCGACAACAATAAACAAATTTCAAGAATTTTTAGAAATAACTATCTCTGAAGCTGCAGATCCATCTGCTACAGTTGAAGTGCATGGAACGAGGAACATAGCCGACATAGCATACGAAAGGCTTTTCGACTCCCGAGCGTTTGTCGATCTGTATAAACCGATGCAATGATCAATATAAAACTTTCTCCTATGCAGGCTGTCTCTCTATCTCTGACGTCCCTGTGTTCAGCTAATACAATCTGAAGATACCTCGCAAGCCAGGAACATACAATCTTAACAACGGTGAAGTGAAAGAATGCTATCCGTTAAGGAACTAACATCATATATATCACAACGATAGTTCTGCAGTAAAGCAACTGAAACATTAAAACATTACAACAATTATAACAAATAGGCCTTTCACAATAATGACAGTCAGTTCCTGCAGCTTACCAGGAATACCAAATATTGCAAGCAAAGGATAGTAAACGGCTGCTACGTAGAAAATTGCTGGATATCCCATGATCTGTGCATAGACGCATGGAAACAAATCACCCAATAGAGTGCTGAGCATTTGTGTCCCGAAGCGTGCTTTAAGAAGCTTTTATATACAGAGGAACCGTACACTGACCAAATTAATGACACCTCCTGCATTGCGTCACCACCAAATTATTGCAAAATGCTATTGCTGCGCATGGTGAGTCTTGACAGCGGGAGCTAAAATAATCAAGAATGCATTCTGATATTCGTCAAAATCGCATTTTGAGGAATAACTACAGGATCATATTGGTAACAAGCGGGGGAGTAGAAAGCTCCTTCAGTACAATGATCGATTGCATCTCTGATATTTTCTCCATATTTAGGGCAGTATGGATTGAAACAATTACCTGAAGCTCTGGATAATATTTCTCCAACAGTATGGTTATTATCATGAGAGCTGTAAGCTACTCCTGCAGGATATTTTTGTCCATTGACATTCCTGCTCTGAGTCTCATTCCTCTGACTGGAGTGAATGAAAGCACCTCGTGAGTCGCCATCCTCCCACCACTGCAATTCTTAGATCAATTTTGCAGCATTTGAAAGCAGAATCAGAATCACGTTTAAGAATACGGCCATATGTCGTGTGATGTTTTCTTTCCATCAGCAGTACATTGCAAAATAAATTAATGGAAACTGTAATTTACAGTCGTCCAAAGAGAGAGTAGAAATGTTGTCTTGTAATGTTCATGGGTTCAAATTCCTTTCATGAGTCTTATGGTAGAGGCGGAGAAGCTATTCGTGAATTGTTGAGCATGTGCCTTCAGGTTCCTGTACCTGCATCCGGCTGGTAGCAATGGGAATAGGGCATGACCTGTATGAAGATGGGACCAAAATGATGGACGCCGACTTTTTGAGGCTTCGCAGCTTTAAGATGAGCTGGATGTTGGGGAGGCTAGTACGCATGATTAAGTTGGACGTGTTTACAACATTATGCTTCCGGGCCGTAATACGTCCATTTAGAATGCTCCACGGAACCTCTGCAGAATTTAGCGCGTCTCTCTGATGGTATACCAAAAATCTCCGGAAACACATTGCAAAATGTAGACGTTGTCCTGCCTTCTTTGTAACTGCATCGATATGTTGGGCTCTGGATAGATCCTCAGAGATGTTGACATCCAACAGCTAGATATCGCTCACTCTTCCCACTTCTTATCCGTCGATGACGGCGCTTGTCTGTTCTCTCTTCGTAATATTTCAAAGCCCATAACCAATTCGTTGCTGTTACCGACTTCGAGTGCAATGTTGTGACAGTGATTTACTTCGTTCACTTTCTCGTCAGCATCTGAAATTTTGCCAACAGAAGTACTGTCGTCAGCAAATGTATAAATGCCATTTGGGCTGTGCCTTGCCACAGAGTCATTGGTGTGGAGAGAGCAGAGCAGTGAGCTAATCACACGTCCTTCAATTGATGTTGTTATTTCCGATCTGCACAGACTGTGGTCTTCCGCTGAGGTAGTGGCAGTTCTAGTTGCAGAAGAAGGTGAAGAGACCCATCTGTTGAAGTTTTCTGATCAGATCTATTGGAATGATTGTGTTAAACACTGAGCTGTAGTTAAAAACAGCAGCCTGACCGAATTATTAGTTTTGACCAGGCGGCGTGAGAGCCACTGAGATCATATCCGCTGCAGAGCAATTGTGACGACAGCCAAATTACAGTGGGTCCAGTCCTTGCTTATGCAGGAGCTGATACCAGCCGTAAACAAAAATCATTACCGTACACATGAGTCCTAAAAGCAACTCACCCTGTTCCTGCTGGGCACTGGCGTGAAGTACTGGTGGGAGATTAGGACTTTAGCAACGTGAGGTTGAAACTATCTCGGAACACACCCGTCAGTTGCTTGGCACAGGTTTTCTTCGCCCTGTCGGGTATATTATCTGTACCTGTCACCTTGCAAAGGATCCCCCCTCCCCATTGAGAATCGGTCTGTCGTCGCCCACCGAGACAGAGATCACGGGGTCTCCGGATGCTGCAGGTATTCCCATAGCTGTAGCGTTATTCTCCCTTTCAAAACGTGCATAATATGTGTTGAGCGCACCCGGGAGTGAGATATCATTGACATTCCCGATGTTAGGTTTCTTTTCGAAGGAACTATTGGCCTACAATCCCTGCCAGAGCAGACGTGACGTGTATCCGAATACAGTGCAACAGCTTTTGTCTTCATGCTAAAAGTTTCTTATTTCTCTTTAGCACTTGTCACGCCATTTAAATATAACACAATGTGTTCCGGGAACCAAGAAAATCCATTGATCAGCCTTTGGCAATGATGTTTGCGTCCTCCATGGCCGAAGGAGGAGCACGATATCTTTGGAGTGAGGTAAACATTTTTTTTCACGGAAATGAGAATGGGTTACACTGGCAATTAAGATCAGTGAGTCTTTATTCAGCGGTAGATACATCTCCTGAGAGGTTATATAGAGAGAGGATTACTGAGCGATTGGAAATGTACTGTCGAATTAGCATAGCGCCGTGCTATAGAGTTGAATGTAACTTCTAGAGCTTCGGTCCAAATTCAAGTGAATCTCTCAACACTCCCAATGGCATCACAGACAAAAGTAATCAGTTTAAAGCAATCTACCACTTCGTGTTTTTGACTAAAATTGAAATGAATGTTCTTTGCCTTGGAAGCATTACTTTGCACTCAATACAATTAACTGCCACTATCACATATGGACATATGTGGTGATCAGGACCGTAGCACACATCAATCAAAATGTTCACAACAGTCCAGAACATCGCAATTTTCAGGAAATGGCAATAAGGGTAATTTATTACTTTGCTGACATGTACTTTGTTTTACAGCTGAATGCATCTTCTATAGTTTAAGCTACACATTCAAATAGCTGACTCTAAAACACTCTACAGCATCGGTTACACAATCAGTGTTTAAAACAGGTTACTACTGAGTACTTTTGAGTGAAATGGAAATGCATGCTATTTTCATGGCGATATTCGTTTATATTCTCTATAATTTCAGTCAATCGCCTTAAGATCCACCGCCATGTAAATTCAGTACAGTCATTAGGACCATTGGCTCATAAATCAAAATTGTAAACATGGTAGTACAGGGCTGCAGCGATGTATATTTTTTTGCTCTGTTAACGTGGACTTTGTTATACCATAAGACCATAAGATATTGGAGCAGATGTAGGCCTTTCGGCCTATCGAGTGTATTCCGCATTCAATCGTGGGCTGATCGAATTCTTCCGGTCATCCCCACTACCCAGCATTCACCCCATACTCTTTCATGCCCTGACTGATCAAGAACCTATCTAGCTCTGCCTTAAATATACTGCCGCTCGTAGCAACGAATTCCACAGATTTACCATGCTCTGACTGAAGTAATTTATCCATATCTCAGTTCTAAAAGGACGTCCTTCAATCCTGAACTCGTGCTTTCTTGTCCTTGAATCCCATACCCTACCATGAGATATAACTTTGCCATATCTAATTTTTTCAGGCCTTTCAACATGAAATCCCTCCTCATTCTCCTGAGCTCCAGGGCACATAGCGCAAGAGCTGCCAGACGTTCCTCATACGTAACCATCTCATTCCTGGAATAATTCTCGTGAATCTTCTCTGAACTCTATCCAATGTCACTATATCCTTCTTAAGATAAGGAGCCCAAAACTGCACACAATACTCCAAGTGTGGTGTCACGAGAGCCTTATAGAGCCTCAACATCGCATCCCGGCTCTTACATTCTATACCTCCAGAAATGAATGACAACATTGCACTCGCCTTCTTCACAACCGTTTCAACCTGCAGGCTAACCTTTAGGGTGTCTTGCACACGGACTCCCAAATCCCTTTACATCTCTGTGTTTTGAATTTTCTCCCTATCTAAATAATAGTCTGCAGGTTTATTTCTTCCACCAAAGTGCATGACCGTACACGTTCCTACGTTCTATTTGATTTGCCACTTCTTTGCCCATTCCCCTAAAATATTAAAGTCTCTCTGCAGGCTTTCTGCTCCCTCAACGCTACCCACGCGCTCACCATCTTTGTATCATCGGTAAATTTAGCCACAAATCCCTTAATACCATAGTGCAAATCATTGACATACATCGTAAAAAGTAACGGTCCCAACACTGACCCCTGTGGAATTCCACTGGTAACCAGCAGCCAGCGAGAATACGATCCCTTCGTTCCCACTCTCTGTTTCGCGATGGCCGTCGGCCAAAAGGCTTATCTCAAGGAAATCACATGAATTTACTGGTCCCTCAGAAGTCTGACAGCAAACCTGGCAAGCCAGCTTTTCTGCAATTACTGGATAAAGAGTTGTATCTTTCTTTTACTTAAGCTAATTTGGTGGCGATTATGAACCTGCCCTGAAAAAGTAACCGCGTTTTCAAATACCACTTACCGCCTCGTGGGTATAGCACCAAAGTGGCCGATATCTTTAATCCAGTCAAAAGACTATTAATTGTGTTTGCTGATCTTCACTTCCCATTGACTAGGTTGTATTTCACCCTCATATACGCTGTCTGTGTTGTCGTTTTTAGGTCATTCCGAACAGTCATTCATTTAATGGATCACATTAGAACATAGAGATAGAAATCCAAAGCACTACAGGCCCCTCGGCTAACAATGTTGTGGCGACCACGTAACCCACTCGAGTAAATGCGGAGAATTTATCAAGCGCACAGCAGTCGTTAATTCTAAGCTCGGTGTACCGACCTAAGAGTCTCTTAAAAGATCTCATTCTATCCGCCTCTAGCAGTTGATATCCCATCTGGACCTACTTCCAAGTAGCTTAAAACAATGACCTCTCGTGTTTGCTATTTGAGCCCCTGGAAAAAGCCCCTGGCTAACTACATCATCAATGCCTTTCACCGTCTTCTACGCCTCTATCAGGCCGCCGCTGATTCTCCGTCGCTATAAGGGTCCTGGTCCGGTCCGGGGTCCGCGTTCCAGTTCGCGGTCCACGGGTTCCAGACTCCGGACTAAACCATAAACATCTGATGCTCATCTTGTTGGCTGGGAATATAAGTGGCCCTGGGATTGAGTGTGTTTGGGGGGGGTCATCTTGTCAAGCTTCCCTGGCAAGAGTCTCATGGAGCAAACGGCCGGTGGAAGGCTGGTACGGCCACTTGCCATCTTTAGGCCGCGTTGGAGAACATTTGCTTCTTGGAGCCTTGCTGTCAGTAGTAGGAGCTCTAATAGCGGAATGCATTCGGCCGTTTCCCGGGCCAGCTGGGTCGCTGTCAGCCACTCCGAGTAGGGATCCGGTTGTTTCCATAGCCAGCCAGGGTTGCTGGCTGTAACGGCTATTCGGAGCAGCCCCGATGCAGAGGTGGAACTGTCTGTCGTTCCTTGGTGTTTGTCTCTTACCCCGTGAGGTAAGTCGGGCCGTCCTGCCGTTTCCCTCCGGGCTAATCTGTCTTGTCTTGTACTCGCCTCCGTGGGGTAAGTTAGGCCGTTCTGCAGTTGCCCTGCGGGGGGAATCTGTCTTGTCCTGTCTTTGCCTCCGTCGGGTAAGACCGGCCGTTCTGCCGTTACCCGAAGGACGGTCCTGCCCCACCTCGGTGTGGAGTGAAAGTTGAGTCCCGGTTTGTCGAAGGAGAAGTCTTGGTTCTATGTCTATATTCTGTCCAGTCTCATGTTAGTGTCTTGTGAAAGATGAGTACCGGCTTGTCGAAGGAGAAGTCCCGGCTCTATGTTTATGTACAGTTCCTAGTCTGCCTCCAAGCTCCAGCCAAGCCTCGACCACAACCTCAAGCCTCTAGTCAAACCTCGACCACAACCTCAAGCCTCTATTCAAACCTCGATCATAGCCTCAAGCCTCTAGTCAAACCTCGACTCCAACCCCGTCTCTAGCCAAGCCTCACGACCCCAAGTTTCTAACCAAGCCTCAAGACCCCGTCTCTAGCTAAGCCTCAAAACCCCGTCTCTAGCCCAACCTCTCGACCCCAAGACTCTAGCCAAGCCTCACGACCCCGTCTCTAGCCAAGCCTCACGACCCCGTCTCTAGCCAAACCTCTCTACCTCGACTTTAGCCAAGCCACAAGACCCCGTCTCTAGCTAAGCCTCACGACCCCAAGTCTCTAGCCAAGCCTCAAGACCCCGTCTCTAGCCAAACCTCACGACCCCAAGGCTCTAGCCAAGCCTCAAGACCCCAGGTCTCTAGCCAAACCGTTCGACCCCAAGTCTCCAGTCAAGCCTCACGACCCCAAGTCTCTAGCCAAACCTTTCGACCCCAAGTCTCTAGCCAAACCTTTCGACCCCAAGTCTCTAGCCAAGCCTCACGACCCCAAGTCTCTAGCCAAGCCTCACGACCCCAAGTCTCTAGCCAAACCTTTCGACCCCAAGTCTCTAGCCAAGTCTCATCACGTCTTCGCCTGGGTTTTGGAGGTCCGAACCCGAGGCAAGACACAGGTTCTGGGTCCTTGTCCAGTCTCGGGCTCGGAGTCCACCCCAGGCTCCTTGTTCCCAGTCCCTCGTCCTGCCCTGTTCCTGGCACTGCAGAGCCTGCGTCCTCCATTTGGGTCCTGATACAACACCCCCGTATGACAACAAGGACCAAAGGCCAAGATCACTGAACCAATTTTTCACGAGGCAGGCGCTCCAGTTCAGTGAACGTCCTTGTAAATCCCCTCTGCACTGTCTCTCCATTGGATCCACATCCTTCCTGTGGTAAGATGACCAGAACTGAACACAGTACTCCAAGTGGGGTTTAACTGAGGTCTTCTATAGCTGTGTCATTACATCCCGGCTGTTGAAATTTAAGCCACAGTTGATGAAGGCCAAAACACCATAGGCCAATTTAAAACACTGTCAACATGCGCAGCAGCTTTGAGTGTCCCATGGCCACACACCCGGAGATCTCTCCAATGTTCCACACTGCGTTTTATTTTTACCTTTGTTTGATTTGCGGCCGCTTATTGCTGGAGGAACACAGGACACGTTGTACCTTGGGAACGGCGATTTCTGTCAGAAGCGAGAAGAGTATAGTTTAGAGCTGTTTCGCCCGAATTCTTTGTTACTTCATTTCTAACACAGGATATGTCATATACAATGGAATCTGTGACTGTTCAATGATTTCTAATTGCTTTGTTTGGCCTCATTTGAGGAGTCAGGTTTGGAGATGGCGACGGAGGAAGTCTGACAACAGATATATGCTGCTTGTGCTATTGTTCAAAATATACACGCTGTGTAAATACATGTAAGCAAAAGTTAAGGGTCACAGAGACACTGAGCTGAAATTAGTTGATCTCATGCTAATTTCTTTATTTGCGGTTCCCACTGAAAGCTATAAGCACACTGTTACACAGAAAAACGTCCCAGCGGAAATGAAGACTGCAGTCACATTCCCAGTCAATCCATTTGACAACGTCTTTAAAACACAAATGACGATGTAGTTTCTTGTTAACTGGCTGGCACCCGTGTCAGGCTTCTCTGTTAAGATAAAAAAAAAGGTTGTTGTCTGCGAAACTGTGTCAGAGACCGTACATTATTTACCTCAGAAAACGGAGAGTCGTATTCTTCATTATATACAACAGCTTTGAGCACAAGTAAGCCTGTAAGGAAGAACAGGCAGGAACAACACAACGTTGGGATGTATGGACAGATTTGTATTTATAATAATGATAGTTGTTTCGGGCTTAAGGGTGAGAGAATTGCAACATGAATTGACCTCTGAACTACCATGTTATGGTCATTACCGAAACTTGGTTGAATAAGGACAGAACATTAAATTCCAGACTTATTTATGCTAGGAAAATCCGGGAAGGTAAAAGGTAGTTTTGAGGTATTATCATATTGGTGAGGGTGTGATAACATTACGGAGAGGGTTGTTATAAGAAGGATCGTGGTTAGAACTCAAAAATATATGGTAGATAAGAGAGATTAGTGGTATTTAAAAGCACAAACAAGGTGAATTCAAAATCTTTCATTTGCAATGGGGTCATCTTTGGAGCAGAGAAATCAAGGGCAGTATTTATCAGGATCCATGGATTTTTAATTGTTTGAGTTCTTTGGAGTTAACAGACCATTATTTGAATACCTATCTGGTCTGCCAGGTTGTCGGATAGGAAACATGCTTTGCCAAAGCAGTGATGAGATGCTCAATGAATATTGTATTCCAAAGGGAGAGCGATCTTCAGCAGCACCAGATCACAGATTATTGATATTGCTTCACTTACTGAAGGAAGAGGTCACCTGAGCTACTCTCACGATTGCACCGTTGCGGAGATTTAATGTGGTTTGGAACATCAGATGGAATCTTTGCATAAGATGCATTGGAAATCAACTTGGTAATGGAGAAAACTGAGTGTGGAGAGCATAGAGTGAGAATTGTGGAGAGGATTAAACTGAGTGCAACTGTAGTTCTGAAAAGACAGCAGCAAAATGGAAGGAAACAACCAACGGGAAAGAAGGGAATGGCAGGAGGGTGCAATCCGAGAAAGAAAAGAAAACGAGAGAGAGAGAGAGAGAGAGAGAGAGAGAGAGAGAGAGAGAGAGAGAGAGAGAGAGAGAGAGAGAGAGAGAGAGAGAGAGAGAGAGAGAGAGAGAGAGAGAGAGAGAGAGAGAGAGAGAGAGAGAGAGAGAGAGAGAGAGAGTGAGCGGGTGAGAGAAAGAAGGAGGGAGAGGGGAGTGGGACTGAAGAAAGGGCAATAAGGATATGAGGAACGAAAGAAGTGACATGAGACAAGAAGGAGAAATCAATAATAAATGAAGATGGGCAGAAAGGACGCAAGTGTAAGAGCGATAAAAGATGAAGGGGCTCCGAGAAAAGGGAAGATATCTTTTGAGTAACATATAGAAAGAAGTAAAGTGAAGCGGAAAGACGACAGAGAGAGAGAAAATGGGAAAGGTAGAATGTCAGAAGGACAAAGACAGAATTTGTGAAAGAGAGACTGTCACGATCACCAGAGAACACAAGTGCAAGATATCCAGAAACCATCGCAATTTGAAATTTAAAAAAAAAATCAATATACTTATTGCAGAAATTAACCGCTAAACAAAATTTGCTCCTTTATTTTCTGGTCCGATATCTGAGCAACTCCAGTATCTGACCGAATCGGGAATGGTATGCCAGTGATATTGTTGTTTCTGCAAATTCTCATAATAATACATCACTTCCTTGTCATTGTAGAGCATCCCCTTCCCCTTCAATGCGAATTCCACAGCTCCTCTCTGAATTCTCTGTCTGTCAGTCCGTGAGTACACGTCCTGGTGCATGTGCGTGGAATGGTCGACATTAAACCACACGAAAGATTAAACAGAACACTTATTATTAGCTCATTCGATTTTTTTTTGTTTCTAAGCTAATCACTGTTGTCATTTCATTTTGAAATTACTACTGTTTCTTTCTCTATTCATCTTAAAATAAGCCAATGCATAAAATATGTATTCCACAGTGCCCGGCAGGTCACGAAGCCTCGCTAACAAGCTTAGCTTCGGAAGGTACGAGCCGTTTCGTACGGTACCTTTGGCCATGACTGAAGTATTACAATCCATTCTGGTCGCTCTACTATCGGGAAGAGTTGTGAACTTTCAGGAGGGTGCAGAAGCCTTGCAAGTATAATACCAACTTTAGAGCACATCTGCCATAAGGAGAGGTTGGATAATTTTTGTTGCTTACTCCGAGGCGGTGCCGCAGATCTGATTACAGCTGTTTATCTCCTTGTGGGAATACGTGCCAGGAGGGAGCTTAACGGGGAGGTGCGAATGGACAAGGCATTCTCGGCGGGAGCAATTCCTGCGGAAAGAGGGGCCACAAGGATTACTTGGTGGTAAGGTCCCGGTGAAGATGGAGGACGTTGCTGTGCCTGATGTGGGGGCTCATGGGGTGGTAGCTGAAGCCCTGTTGGGGCAGCGGGAAGCTGAAGTGGGAGCTGTTGTCCGGTAAGTAGAGGAGATGCAGGTGAGGGCAGCAGCTATGGGGTAGGAAAGGAATTCCTATTCTTTGAAGAAAGAGAACATCTCTGATGTCCAGGCAGGAGTAGCCTCTTCCTGGGAAGCGTTGAGGCGGTGAAGAAGGAACTGAGAAAAGGGATGGCATTTAAAGGAGATAGGGTGGGGAGAGGTAGAGTCAAGATATACACGAAAATCGGTAATTTTACCGAAGACATCAGTAGACACCTTCTCTGTAGAGATGGAGACAGAGAGACCGAGAAAGGGTGGAAAGGTGTCGGAAATAGGCCAAGTGAACTTAAGGGCAGGGTGGAAGCTGAAGGAAATGTTGATGAAATTGACAAGTTCAGAATGACTGCCCGAAGCAACACCAATACGGTCCTTAATGAGGGGAGACAGAGTTGGGGAACTTTACCTGGGAAAGCAGGACATGGAGTTCTCGAGGAAGGCCACGTAAGGTGAAAGTGTATGGGACTGGATACCTAAAGTGAAAGTGAAGCCACCGGGGCCAGGGAATTGACCATTGTTGAGGAGATCGGGAGCATGTGAAGTGACGTAGACGGACGTGGGAAGGAAATTAATAAAGGGGGATAAAATGGAGGCGTTCATTGGAGCAGCGGAAGGTAGGATCGATGGACCTACCCCGATGGTCAGGTCTGTGGATGCTGGTCCGGAGGAAGAAAAGAGCAGTGCGGGGTAAAGGAACGGAGTTTGGTGTCATTGGCAGGGATATCTCGAGAGTTGATGACGTTGGTGATTGAACGGGAGACAATCCTTTGATGGTCCCGAGTTGATCCTGTTGCAAGTGGTAAGTGAGAGCAGATGTCTGAAAGTGTCCGTCCGGCCTGAGAAAGGTAGAGTTCAGTCCGCCGGACGACAACAGAACATCCTTTACCTACGCGTCTACGGAGAGGTTGGGGTTAGTGTGGAGATAGTCGACGGCAGTGCGTACAGAGGGGGTAAGGGTCAAAGAAAAGAGACGAGTGCCGAAGTCGATATCGTTGATGTGTGGTCTGAAATGATCCAGAGCAGGCACAGAACCAGTGCGGGCTGACCAAGCAGAGGAGCAGGGTTGGTGTCGGGAAAAGGGACCATCGGTGCTGGGCGGGGAATCCTTGTCCAAGAAGAGGGATTGGTGACGGGGGCGGGGAGGGAGGGTATGTCCTCGGTGATTCAAAAATTCCCTTCATAATCTATTGGCCTTAATAACCGTGATGTTCTCTATGCATTGTATAGTCAATTATAGATGATCGCTGCGCGGTCGTAAAATACTCAAAATTACAATAGAGTTGGGGCAGAAAAGTGACTTTGTGAATGGTAATCATTCAGCCAACGATGACCCGAAATAACCGCCCCGCCTCTCCCTGGCCAAACGCGTCATCGCCATGAGATTTGAATGCTACCTAAAGATTTCATTATTTTGCAAATGATTATTTGCTCGGTGAAATCATCAAAGCGCTGACTGCTATAGATTTCTTTCCCAATCGCAAAGGATAACCCACACCTCTTCACCGGCCCGCTAACATTCCTTCACCTCTTAACATTCCGGATCAGGCGACAATTTCACAGAATCTCACACTTTCCACCACGTTCCCTTCAATACTGCTGAAATCCACTCAGGAAATTTAGCCAATGAAGTGGAGAAAACAATGTATGAAAGGAAAAGGAGGTAATTCCGAAAACGTTTCAGCAAAGGAGATCCGTCTGACATCTTACCAGCAAGTCCTTTTCTATTGCCACGGCATTTGCTTGGCCCCAATTTAGCACTTCAACCTATGTACCGGTTCTATATATTTCCACCGCCAATTTAAGTCTGGTAGAATTATAGTCTCTGGTCCCACACTGACACTTCCCCTGTCTAAGTTGTCCCAGTATTTCGCTTCTCCCAGTGTAGATTTAGAAAGCAATCTGAGACGTGAATGAGGTGTGAGTCTCTGAGAGCGAGGAAGCGCTGATTGAAGGCACGAAATGTCAGTCCGCACGGAATTACTTCGCTTCACAAAGTCCGCACAGGATAACTGACACCTGTTTGCTTTGATCTCCCCGCATTCCCGTTAACGTCCTCGCACACTGAGGGAACGTTACGGCGGGAAATTAACCCTGTGTGTTTCACGTCTCTGCACTGCGGAATAAACGCAGAGCGTACGAGGGAGCTCCTGAGCTCACTGGGAAACTGTTCAATCTCCACCGAGAAATGAAGGTCCATCATTTTCAGGGGATTTGAGGAGATTACCGCAGAGGTGCCAGGGATAAATTATTTTTCTGTCACAAAGAACGATGGCTGCGTGAACCGCCCTGCCAGGAGCAGTGGTGGTAGATGCTGACACATTAGAATAATTTCTGAGACTCTGGAATAGGTACATGGGTGATAGACATCTGGAGTGATATGCTGGAAGAGGGGGTGGGGAATTGATCTTGGTGTAGTTTGAAAGTTCACACAACATCGGGGTCTGAAGGGCTTGAACTGCGTTGTAATGTTCGATGATCCAGGTGCCAAATGTTCCTATGACCACAGAATCCAAGTGATATTTTTATGATGTGAAACACTGAATATGTGAAACATGTTATTAGCTTGCAGAAATGTTCTGTGTGAAGCGCTCAGTTAGTTGGGCGGCCTCATGTCATTCTCAGACCCCACGAGTTTGGCGTGGAACAGTGTCAGCTGTATTTAAACCCTGCGTTGTTTGAGGAGCGTTTTCATTGACCAGTCCACCTTTACACCAGGGAAGATGTCATTTATAACAGGAGATCAGTTCGAATGTGAGATCATCGGGCTTTATCCTTTTCCGATATCGGGGAGCTGTCGAGTTTATGCCGGGGAATGAACTCCAATCTGCAGTACAAGAGCTCACTTCATTTTACCAGGTCTGCCTCCAGTAAAGAGAAAATCCATTACCCTCTGTGCCCTCAGAGGCCGGTAGCAAGGAGGTAAATATTTCACAGGGAAAGGGATGGGCATGCTCACATCCCTTTGGATAATTACCTCACCGCAGAGAGAAAGTTTCATTTCGACACCAAAGAGTTTAATCTGTTCTGTCGGTACTCTGGGGATTTCCAATTAAGTATTACAAACTATTTATATGACAGCTGATATTTCACCCACTGACACAGTCACTACATTCCATCTTCTTAAATCTGTTAGTTGTTTTCATGAGCGATCTGAAGATCCGGTGTCCCGTGGAGATTAGCCGGTGTATAAATTCAGAGTTGAGAGAGATTTCTTCCTTTGATTTACATTGGGGCCGATTGCCGGCTGCCGAAATCCTTTGAGCAACTCACCCAAGAAATGTTGGAAACTTTTTATCACGTCAGGGATACCTACTACCTGGTCATCCTGGCTATCGCTGTGCCCGGTAAGAAATCAAAAGCTGTTTTACTGAATGTCACAAAATGAAAGAACAAAACATGTACTGTCTCTATGATTCGTGTCGGGTGAAATGCCGTACTGCGTGATATTAAGCAACAGCGCAGTGATAAGATTAACTTTGATGGGATGATGAATGCTGGTAATTACAGAGAGATCATCGATAAAAACCTGCATGGCCTCTGCCAGAAAGCTTAAACTGGGTTGACAGTTCCTCTTTCAGCCGTACAACATCCCAAACGCGTTGCCAGAGCAACCGCGGAGTTGCTTCAAATGCTGAAAATTGATATCCCTGTGGGGCCCAATCACGCTCCTGACCTTAACCCAATTGGACGTCTCTGTCGCGGCCTCAGGATTCCGGCCCAGCACCGCTCCTTAACTACCCTGGCACAGCTTGAGAAGTTTGCAAGGAGGAGTGGGTAAAACTTGCCCCATCACGTTATGCAAAGCTAATATCCAAAAATAATATTTGCTGTACTAGCTGTGAGGGATTATTCAACTGAGTACTGAGCTTAGGAAGGTTTATATTCTCTAGAATATTCCAAGCTGCGAATGGATATTCATTGTGATGGGAAATACATGGGTAGGCATTTCCATGAAATTCTGAGCCAGATTCAGCTACTACAGTGCCTTGTAAAGGTACCCAGAACTGAACAGTTTGTTCACACAAATGAGTATTATAACCAGCGAATGTGATCAATTTAACTGGGAATGTTTATTTGTGAATCACATTCTCCCGCTTTCACAGTAGACAGGGAAAAGCAAAGAATAATATAAAGCATTAAAATCTAAAAAAAAAACCTGAAACCGAAATGTCAGAAGTCCAAACTTATTCATGTCCCTTCGCTCAGTACTTAGTTGAACCACCTTTTGGAGCAATTGCGGCCAGTAGACTTTTTTGATAAGTCTCTCTTTGTTTTGTACAACGCGATGGAGCAAGATTTCCAGGGCGTGCCAGGTCAGATGCGCAGCCGCAGTGAACAGCCATCTAGAGGTCCTGCCAGGGATTTCCGATTGGGTTATGGTCAGGACTCTGACTGGCTCACTCAAATACAGAAGTTTTCTTCATTTCAAGGCACTCTATTGACGTGCAGTTTTTCATTCAGGATCTCTCTATATTTAGCTCATTCATTTTCCCATCAATCCTGACCATATTACCTGGTCTCTGCTGCTGAAAAGCATCCATATAGCAAGATGGGGACGCAACACGCATCGCTAAACTATATATATATATAGCCGATAATGACTTCGCAAAGCATCACTTACAGCATATTGTATGGATGTGGAAGACGTTAAAAAGGAGCACGTGATTCACAAATGAGAAGTCTCGGTTAAATTGATAAAAGTCGCTGGTGGTAACGCTCATTTATGTGAAGACAGCGTAAGTGTTATTGGGAAGTAACCATTATACCATCGATCCGGTATGCAATGTTTTTCACAGTTTGTTTGTCGATTAGTCGCTAGTTAATCGCCACTTTTAACGTTGGCTGAACGCACTTGTCGCTTCGGTACAACTGAGATTGTCACGTGATGGCACATGGAAACAAAATGCTTGTCATGTCTGACTTCGCACTTACAGTTTGTTTTGTTGTTTTCTTTCTATTTTGCGGAGACGTTAATTTTCTTTCTCACAACATTCCAGATTCCCAATATTCATTAGTGGGATGACATATAATAGTATCCTGACCTTTACTGACTGGAATATGTTAATGAAGGCAAACCTTCATGTGCAGTGGCAATCCAATAATATTTAAGGAAAAGCAGGAATTTGAAACACATTAACAATCGACAAATGTAAGTCTTGTCTGAAAGGCACTTGCATGCTGCCATGTGCAGAGAATCCCTCGCACAATAACGTAGTCGTCTCATTGATTAATGATGATTGCTGATGTGTTTTTAAACTCCTGCTTCTCCTCGTTACATTCGAACACAGTGACTGCAGATGATTTTTTCATTTTCATTTATTACGGTTCTCCTGATAAATTCCAACTAGCAAGTTCAGGATATTTTAAAAATGCTTGTCCATACCTGGACAGACCTGTATAATTACGGGTCATAGCATCCGCTTGACAATTATGGGCGGGTTATCTTGTTGACAATGGCGATTGTGTTTAGAAATACCAGAACTCAGTGTAACTATCATGCTCACCGACAGATACACTTGAACAGAACTCAGCAAAATGTTCTGATTTTGGTCATGGAATCGCGAAGGAAGCTAGGTTTCTGACAACGTCTTGAATTCCCATAGGTCTGATATCAAGTGGGTCTGTTGTATTTTCTTGTTTTAGAAATAATTCAGGGGATTAGCCTCTGCAAATTGAGCTGTGTGTTTCCTTAAAGGATGTGTTTGCAATTCATGTGGTTCAAATCCAGTTTCCAATTTTTTTTTAAAAAAAAACATTCCTTTTATAATCTAGAGCAAAGATTGTAACTGTTTCAGAATGGAACAGAAAATGCTGGACAATATCAGTAGGGCGGGAAGCACCCGTGGGAAGGGATGTCTGATGAAGATTCTCAGACCTGAAGCAGAAACTCTGTGTCCCGCTCTCCAGTGCTGTCTGACCTACTGAGTGCATGTTCTGTTTCACTTTAACCTCCATTTTCCGCCCCAGTAGATACATATTTATTTCACTAGTTTGTTACTCTACAATTGTTTAGCGAAAACACCCATGCCTTACATTTTCCGGAAATGGCACAATTGGTGAGTAATTATATTTTGTCACTGTATCAAATGTATTACTTCTCAATCAGAAGGAATACAGTCTAATGAAAGAAGTTTCAACATGATATATTAACTTACGCAGAGAAGACATAATAACTCAGCTTCCTGTGAAAATGTCCACCTATCTTTTGTTTCTGTTTTGCCATTCTGCGTTGGGTCTCGGATTAATGAATACCAGAATTAGAATCTGAATCAGGTTGACTATCACCGGCACATGTCGTGAGGTTGTTTAACTTTACTGCAGCAGTACAATGAAATGAGGGCAAATAGACAAAAAACAAATAAAGAGGAAAAAATGGAGTTACATTAAGTTTATACATGTCTATTACGTAGTTAAGTTAAAGTAGGTAGTAGAAACCACAGAAATTAAGAAGTACTCAGGTAGTGTACATAGGTTCGATTTCCATTTGGAATCGGGTGGCAGAGGGGAAGAAGCTGTTCCTGAATCACTGAGTGAGTGCTTTCAGGCTTCTGTACCTCGCTGACGGTAACAGTGTGAAGAGCGCATGCTCTGGGCAGTGGGAATCATTAATGATGTGCGCCGCCCTCCTCTCTTGGATACTATGGAGACTAGTACCCGGGATGGCGCTGATTAATTTTACAAGTTTCAGCAACTTACTTCAATCTTGTGCATTACCCCTCCACCCGCACACCCAACCTCTCCCCATCACCACCTAAGAGAGTTGCAGCCACTCAAAATGTTCTTCACTGTACATCTGTAGAAGTTTTCGAAAATTTTAGTTGAGAAACTAAATTTCCCTAATCTCCAAATAAAATAAAACCGCTGTCTCGCCTTCTTTAAATTGCATCCCGTTTAGGTCGTCAGAGAAAATGACATTGAGAAACTTGAAATTGTTCACCCTCTCCTCTTCTGACCCCCCTGTGAGGTTTGGTTTGTGTTCCCTCGTCTTACCCTTTCTGAACTCCACTAATAGCACCGGCGAACTTCCGTGTCGGGAATACAGCGAACTCTCAATGTCTGCACAAGACTCAGGAGTTAAAAGTCAGGAGGAGCTGGCGGTTCATTTAAAGCGAACAGGGGTTTGTTTTCTTGTGCAGGAAGCAAGAGGCACGTTCTTAAACACGGAGTGGTTCCGATTCTGCCGTCAGGCGACTGCACGGATGTTGAGAAAATAGTCTCAGTCAGCAATACTGGGAGCAAATTGTATAAATAAATTGCTGGAAATGCGAGCTAACATAAATTCCGCTTCTTCAGTTTGATGTTGGAGTCCCGGCCCGAAGCAACGAATCTTTATTTGTTAAACTGACGCTGCCTCACCTGCTGTGCTTTGCTGGAATTTTTGTGAGTGTCGCTCTAGTACCTTACGGAACATTTTCAGAAATTGAAATAACAGTACAGATCGTTCATACGGTTCGGTACACTATACAGTGGCTATCCGGAATAATCCGAGTTACTTTGTTGATAGACAAAATATCGTTGTTTGGATGCATTATAATGCATGCTGACTACTTAAGTCCTTTCCATACTAGTTTATCACCAAGTTGAAGGGAGCCATGCGCCTGGGGAGAGTTTATTTTCCTTCATATACATACGGTGCGGTTAAGTCTCCCTTCACTCCCCGCATTTTATTGCGTTCTCTACCACCAGGACTCTCAAATTTATTGATCAGACTGGAAGCTGGAGATAGCACAGAGAAAAGAGAATAACAGAAAACCAGCTCGTTCCCTCTACTTAACCGATGGACAGATATGATTAATCTGAGGGAAGATTATTTCCTGAAACTCAGAGATGATACCTGCCCCACTGAACATGCCCAGCGTTTCCGTTTTGCTTTTCCGCCTTCCAGCATCTGAAGTTTTTTTTTTAATTTGCCCGCGCGTTTTCTTTTGTCTTCAGACGTCCCAGAATTGGGAATGACAAGCAGGTAACCGATTCTGCACCAGTTTGCAATGCTTATAGTGGGGATACAAATTGTATTGGTGTGTCATAGATGTGAGGAGTAAGCAATAGATAAAATCTAGGTCCGTAGAATCTATAAGGGCAAGTCAAACAACAAGAAATAGTCCGGTTCCTCACAAGTTGATTGGTGAAATAGGGAGACAAACGACGATAATCGCTAATTCTTTTCGAACATGGAGAGGATGTTTCCTATAGTGAGGAAATCTGGGACCAGTGGGGACAGAATTGGAGGACGTCCCTTCAGAACACACCTGGGGAGCAATTTCTTAAGTGAAAGGGTTGTGACTATGTGGAATTCAATTTTCTCAGACGGTTGTGGAAGCCAACTCGGTGGGCATATTTAAAGCGGAGGTTGATAAAGGTTAGTAAAGGTATCAAAGGTTACGGGGATGAGGCAGAAGAATGGCTCGAGAGGGATAATAAATCAGCCACGTTGAATGGGGGAGCAGATTGGATCTGTTGAATGGCCTAATTCTGCTCCCATGTCTCATGGTCTTCTGCCTTTATGATAAGAAAGCGGCCAGTCGATTCCGTAAGGGTCCGAAGGGTCAGAGATCGGGGGAGAACTGCAGAGACCCGGAAATGGAAAGCCGGCGGTGGACAACGATCCTACTCTTCACCATTCGATACTTGATCAGAGGTGATTAGTTTCAAAGCGGAATTGTAGATTGGATAATGTTATCAAGCTCGTTATCTTCGGGACAAGGGGAAAAATGGAAAATCCGGGAGATGATCAGCAGGCTTGTCTGCATTCATGGGAAGAGTAAGTAAAGAAAGAGCCTTTCATGTCGAAGAGCCTTTTTCAGAACTGGGAAGGAGACGACGTTCGGTCTCTTGTTGCCCCTTTCTGACCAGGTTTCCTGTCTCTGATGTTGCTTCAGCCTCTTTCATTCAATTTTTATCATTGTCGGTTACATCTGAGAGTGAAGGACAGCCCTGTCGATGTCTTCTGCTCTGTATGTTGTTCATCTTGTATCCATCTGTTTGTCCATTCCACTCATCCATTGATCAGTAACATTGCCTAGAGCCTATCCCTCTGACTACCCCGCTGCCTCTCGGAGAGAGACACCCCCTTAAACACTTACCCTGTAGCAGCAACAGTCCCCTAAAACTGTAAACCAATCTGCCAATCGCTCCAAAAACACAGTTCTGACGAGTTGATTCGAATTAAAGGACTTCTCTTCCATCCCGTGAGACTTAACAGCCCAGTACCTGAAGAACCCCCGTTTCTGGCTCCGAAATTTCAGTATCTATATTGTTTTATAACTTTAGTCATTTCAATCGTTATGTGATACATCCTAATTTTCAAAGTTCAAGGTAGTCTATGATCAGATATGTATATACCACTTTGAGATACGTTTTCCTGCAGGAATTTACAGGAATATAAATAAATGGGATACAATTCATCAATATCGCAGCAGAATAAGGCAAAGTTTTGATTCCGTACCTGTTTTCTCTTTTCTGCCGCCCAGTGAACATAGTGGCGATTGCAATCCTGTCCCGGGGGAAATGCGGCCTCTCCCCGTGCACCACACGCTACCTGGTTTCCATGGCAGCGGCGGATCTAACGGCTGTCGTCACTGCATTCTGTACCCGGATGAAGTACTATTCCCCCGGATCCTTCCTTGAGATGTATCCCTTGTGTAGCATTATCTTTGTACTGCAATGTGCTTCCAGAGACTGTTCGGTCTGGCTCACCGTCACCTTCACCTTCGATCGGTTTGTCGCCATTTGTTGTCAGAAGTTAAAAGCCGGCTATTGCACAGGAAGGACTGCGGCCTTGGTTCTGGTGATCACTTGCACTATTATGTGTTTTAAAAATATCCCGTTCTATTTCATTTATATCCCAAGAGAAATAATCGATGGTGTATTGTGGATTTGTAAGTTCAACACAGCTTATTACACTGAACACCAGTGGGTGAGCTTTGACCAATTCGACAAGAGTTTAACCCCACTGATTCCATTCGCACTAATTCTGATCCTCAACGCCCTGACGGTCCGGCACATTTTAGCGGCCTGTCGGGTTCGTAAGGGACTGAGGGGTCAGAGAAAGGGGGAGAACTGCAGGGACCCGGAAATGGAAAGCAGGCGGCGCTCTGCGATCCTCCTCTTCACCATATCCGGCAGCTTTATCATTTTGTGGTTGGCGACTGTTGTTTACTTCTTCAAGTATAACGTTGGAGAGACAGATCCCAATAATTACATTGATTCTGAATTTATCCTAAGGTCACTTGGATACATGTTGCAGAACTTAAGTTTGTGCACGAACACATTTATATATGGAGTAACACAGTCTAATTTCAGAGAGCAGTTCATAGCCTTAGTCAAATGGCCAGTGATCACAATTGTACGCTTAATCAGGAGACAAAACAACTGACGGCAGCCAGGGTTTATTCCCAATGGCTCCAGACTATGATGTGATACATAACTCCATGTATTGTGAATACTCGCTGAAAATAATGCCGATAGAGGGACAAAATGTTAATTCAACAGAGGCCATAATGTTAGATCGACAATTTCGCTGTTTATGCTTTGGAGCAGTCACATTTCAAGATTCATGATTCAGGTTTAGCGATTGAATAATGTCATTCTCTGTAGAGAAGTGTCAGGAGAACAAAGTGTTTGTTACTCCAGATCTGATGCAGCACAAAAATTCATAAAATATAAAATACACATCAGGATATCAGGATTTAACTCTCAGGAATTACTTTTCACTAAAGAAAAGAGGAATCAGCAATCCATGCAAGGAGATACAATTCTGATAAGGAGTATACACCAGTAAACTCAATGAGAGAGCGACCCAGAAAAACGGAGACGTCACCACTATTGAGGAAAACGTTAATCAATGGAAGAGTCTGACTCCCCATGGAAGACATCCCCACAGTCTGAGCAGACTAGATGTCGACAAGGAGGCGTCGATCTCCTCGCTCAGGGATGGAGATCTCTTCCCAGAAACAGAAGTGTTCCTTATAGCAATACAGAACCGGGTGGCTAACACACAAAAATATCAAAAATACATAATAAAGGACCAGCAAATTCAGAGATGATAAATGTAGAAAATGTAGAAAATGCCAAGGAAACCCAGAAACAATCCAACACGTTACAGAGTCCTGTAGTAGATTGATTTTCTCTGATTACGTGCACAGGCACAATCAAGTGGTAAACATCATTCATGAAATCTCACTTTAAAATGCAAACTCATAAAATAAATCACTCCTGATTATAAATACAAGCCTGATCCCGGTCTAGAGTCAGAATAACACAAATGATATGATGACCGATCAGTTATTACAGATCAGACAGTCCATAAGAACCGCCCGGATATAATAATCCAGGATAAACAGGCAAGAACCATTTGTTTAATAGATATAGCCATTCCAAACACACATAACTTACAGAAATCAATAAGCAAAAAATACCAGGTGTATGCTGAATTAAAAGAGGAAATTGAAATACTTTGGAACATGAACAGGATGTGCATTGACCCAATATTAATATCTACAACTGGTATCATGCCAAAGTCACAACACAATAGCTTTAAACAATTAGGGAAACAAATAAGTACCACTGGAACGGCCGGAAAGATTGTAACAATTGGGAAATGATTGTGCTTGTCTCTGACCGTACCTTAAGTTTTACCAGCTTGAGCTGAGAAACAAAAATCAAATGATAGAAATGATTTTAAAAACAATAAATATAAATAATTAAGATGACATATAGAAAGGCTGTTTTTTTGACCATAAGATGACGCTGTGCTGTGAATGACGGGAAATGATACAGTAGTGGTGGAGTTAGTGAGTGGAGGTGTTGATCACTCATACTGCTCGGGGTAAGTAACTGTTTTTGTGTCTGATGTTCCTGCCGTGGATATCACGTTGCATCCTTCCTGATGGGATGGGATATACAGACTACGTACAGGGTGTGTGGGGTTCTTCATTATGTTACTGGTCATTTACCGGCACCTTTCACGATATATGTCATTGATGGGGTGTAGCCTGATTGACTACGCGTTGGGTAGTTTTGACTATCCGTTACAGAGCCTTCTTGTCCGCTGTCGTACAGTTTCCAGATCAAGCAGTGATGCAGCCTGTTCGGATTCTCTACTGCGCAGCTGCAGAATGACGTCAGCACGGATGTGCGAAGCCCAGCTCGCTTCATCCACCTCAGAAGGTGGGGGTGTCGGTGAGATTTCCTGACTGTGTCGGATGTGTTCCGGGACCATAAGAGCAGACAGGCTTTCTCCAGACTGTTTCTGTAATGAGTTTTATACTTCCTTTACTGCTGCTTAAGGATGCTGCTCAGTGATGGACTGGGAGGGGCTTACAGCGATAATACGTATAAAAGCCCCAATTTGTCCCACTCAGAGATCCTCCAATGGTTGCTCAATTTTCAGACGTTTACAATATCTGGAGACTTAACTACTCCTCTGTGATTTGTTAATCGATTCCTTTCGAGTATATCTAATTTTTCACACATCAGAATAGAGAGAAATTACGGACAGTTGAAAATTTCTCCTCTCTGCCGAAAATCTATAATGTTGTTGTAGTCTGTGTAAGATCCAAATCCCCGAGTACCACCATAATAATTTCATTATCCTTTTTATAATAACTGCTAGTTAATTATACTGAGAAACCAACTGGATCATCCATGAAGGATATTGTTTTATCCTGTACACATCAGGTTGTCATATTTGCCCCAGAACATTTCTGGATTGTTCATCATTGTACATCACTCTTCGTCTGTACAGCCATCGAAATAAACTTCGGGACGCCACCAACTTTTCTGTTAACACACACCACCGTCTCACACCCGGACAAAATAAACGTTGGTTCCCTAACCCGAGTTTTATTATTCTGGGTGTTGTTTACATTCTGAAAGCCCAGGCACATAAACGCACTCACGAACAGTCAGACACAAAGCTACGTATAAGGATATAACAAAGAAAAAATACAAAGTTACACATGCAGAAACGCAGGCAGACTCATGTACACACGTACACAAAATCACAGATACTTACAACGTCATCCACATAATCAAATACACACAAATGTGTGCAGATTTCCAAAAGACAGACGGACACCGAGACACTGAGACACTGACGCATACAAACAGCCACCCACGCATATGCAGACCCAGACACTCACGATCAAGGAACACAGGAGTAGCACAGAGGAAGTCACGACGACTCTCACAAATCCACACTCACACAATGGCCTGAAAGTCTTTATCGAATTCACCTTTGGTATACATTGCCCAATATTGCGCCCCCTTTAATAGACACGTTAATAAAAACCGTGGAAAGTGCTTATGTGTTCCAAAGATTCTGTAAAATATACTTGTGGTTTCTAAATCTGATAGAAAACTGCATTCACCTGTAAGGAACAAAGGCATCCATTGTACAGAAATATCTCCGCAAAACGACACTGGCCTTAAACAGTAAAATATCTGATGCGCCTGATCAATAAAGTATCAGAATCAGGTTTCACATCACTGGCAACGTGTCCTGAAATGTGCTGTTTTGCCGCAGCAGGGCATTGCAATCGGTAATAATAATCATATTGCAATGAGAAATACATTTATAATCAAATTAAATAAACAATGCAAAACGAGAAAAGCAGAGTGAGCAGGTGTAACACTAGTGTTTTGGCCATTCAGAAATTTGATGGCGGAGGGGAAGAATCTGTTCTGGAACCCTAGACTGTGTGTCTTCAGACTACTGTCCCTCCCCCTTGATGGTAACAATGGGAACACGGCCTGTCCCGAGTGATTGGGGTCCGTCATGATAGATGCCGCCTGTTTGAGGCATCTCCTGTTGAAGATGTTCTCGATGCCGGGGAGACCAGTCCCCATGACGGAGTGTCTGAGTTTACAACTTTCTGAAGCTTTTTCCGAACCTGGCAGTGTCCCGCCCGCACTAGACGCTGATGCAAACAGTTAGAATGCTCTCCAAGACACATTTGTAAAATTTACTGGAGTCTTTGCCGACACACCAAGACTCCTCACACTCCGAATGAAGTCCAGCCGCTGTTGTGTCCCCTTTGTAATTGCGTTTATATGTTGGGCCCAGGATAGACCTTCAGAGATGCTGCCGGGCAGGATCTGGAAACGGCTCAGACTTTCCACTGCTGATCCCCGATGAGAACTCGTGTGTGTCCCCTCGACTTCCCGAGATCCACAGTCAATTCCCTGCTCTTACTGACGCTGAGTGCAAGGCTGCTGTTCCAACACCACTCAACCAGCTGATCTCTCTCTCTCCTGTCCCCTCCCCTTCACCATCGGAAATTCTCCCAACAACAACTGAGATATCCTCATGGTGTTTGAGCTGCGCCTATCCACACCGCCGTGGCTATGGGGAGAGAGGAGCAGTGAGCTGAGTGCGCATGCTCAAGGTGAGCCAGTGTGGATTGTCAGCGATGCGGAGATGTTGTTGTTTTGTTTTTAATTCGATCCCGGTGCAGACGGAGATACAAAGGCCCAGGTTTACTTGTCTATGTGTCAAGTGTTGCACGTCAGGATTAAAACAAATCGGTGCATTATATCTGGTGTCGGCATGGTGGGCCGAATGGCCTGACTGTGTACTATATAAACATCTGGATCTGTGATCATGTTCAGTGATGTCTTTGGTATCAACGTCAGGTTGACGTTCAATCAATAGGGTTTTTAATTCCAGTAATATCAAATACAGTATGTAGCCATCCAGAGTTACAAGCGAATCCTATAGAGTCATGTGACTAGTCACTGCACCACTGCTTCAGAGCAAAACAGCCCTTCATCAAGAAGATGTGAAATTAAAGCGGGTCTATACCCTCGGCTCTACCAACCCGCTCCGTCCTTCATCAACACCACGACAGATCTTTCATCCCAGCAATATTTGTTCTGTACATTCACTCTCTGATCATGAACACCTCGCGCATGCGCAGGCAGCAACTATTGATAAAGGTACCGTCGACGTTTCCGGCCACGACTCTTCGAACGATTGTACTTTTTTCGATAGATACAGTCTGGCTCCTGAGTTCTTCCAGCATTTTGTGTGTGTTGCTTGGATTTCCAGAATCTGCAGATTCTCTGTTGATCGCAATCGATCTGACACGGATCGGTCCGGAAATCCATCGCTTTCTGTTTTGAACGTGGATCAGAGCTGCTTCCTGCATTTTGGGAGGCCCAGGAACACCGGGTACGTAGTCTCACAGTGTTATATAACAAAATGGCTCCTTCAGCTAATAACGTCCATCGGCATCATTACAATTACACTCATTCTATTGACCAACATTCTACTGGACCCTTTTACTCTGCGTCATAGAGATGCTCCAGGACTGTCTACACCATCCCCTCAAACAGACTCCGAACAGGCTTTGGGCGAAATAAAGTTTATTTGGATGTCCCTCAATCCAACGTGCCCTACAATTAGACATATCCCGGACTAGGAAACATCTCAGGATATTTACCCTAATAACAGTCTTTGATTCCTCTATTAGTTCACACCTCAGACTCGATCACCGCAATGAAAACGTGCGGAATGCATCCCTACCCCTCCCGTAACTGACCTGCTCCATTGCGGGGCAGATAGTGGAGAGTGACATCTACACCCCATCCAGTGCAACGATGTCCTATCTACAGTGTGGGGAACGAGACTTCTACACTTCACTCTGAACGCTCTTCTAACAGGTGCGTCAAACTTCCATATTCTCCCATTACTGGCAGGTGAATAAAGAGATGTACCACTGTTTGCTTCAGCCCTGATTTATTCAATGCGGAAGGATCTGACATTCGAGTAACACAAGATTCATGGCCTGTCAGGACGCTGGAGCAGGGATCCAATCGCAGATTCAGTACTGTGCACAGTGATATTAATTGAGCAACAAATCCCGACGTGCGAACAAAGTCGACGTCGCAGTTCAGGCTGAGATCAAAACATCCAGAGAAATCGAAAAAACAGAATCGGGAAACAGGCCGAATCTATATTGAGACAGACAGAGTACAGGCGCGAATGCTGGAAAGGCTCAGGAAAGCTCACTGGCACAATCTGACAACAAACAGGTGAAAACACAGGACTGAAATACACTGAGCAATGAACAGAGAGGCAGATGATAGGTGGAGCACAATGAGACAGAAGTGGCAGCAAAACAGGTAATAATGAGAAACAGGTGAGAGGCGGAGTACTCAGCAGTAGAGGGGTTGGAGTAGAGCAGGAGCAGGGTCAGGAGCACATGGGGCATGAAAACAAACAAGAGAACATGGCAATACAAAACCACAGACTGACGGCTCGGGGTAAAACACACAAGAAGACGAAGCTCAACTGGAGGTATTGAATTGGCCCTCCGTTACTCATTTCCTGACGGCCGGTTATGCCGCTCGCGTTTAGGGCGGCAATGAAAGTCCTCCATCTCGGTCTGTCCTTGGTCATCTTCTCTATTGGGCCACAGGTGTGGTTGATGGTCATCACTTCTACCTCACGGTCCGGCGCCCAGTTGTAGTCGGTACCTCACATTATCATCGCCTTTCAGTGAGAGTGAAATGCTGTCTGGATGATGCAGTTGGCCTCTTTTCACATCACGTGCCCAATCCATCCCCAGCGCTCCCTCACGATGATTTTGGCCAAGTCCTCTTGAAGACACTGAAGGCGGAGGGCGCGGCTGGAGATCTTTCCTTGCCTGAAGATACAGAGGATCTCCCGGAAGGTTGTGTGTGAAATGGCGACAGCTTGGCAAGGTCGCTCTCTGTCATTCCCCAGCACTCTGACCTATACAAGAGTGTGGACAGATCACAGCTCTGCAAAGCTTCACCTTGGGGTGGACGCTGTAGTTGGTTGATCTACATATGTTGTGTCACTGTTCTGAAGACATTTCTCGCTGAGTCTGCACTGGATTTTGTACCTGGTCCCCCCATCCTGCTGAATGATGCTGCGCAGGTCGGTGAATCTGCCGGTGCTGGGTAAGTCGATGCCACGGGCCTTGACGAGAGGAGGAGACTCTGCATTGAGGGTCATGGTCTCAGTCTTTCTCTGGCTGACTGTGAGTCCAACCAGTGTACAGTGTGTGTATCTGTGACAGTAATGTGAGGCCATCCGCAAAGTCAAGCTCTTCCAAGCAGAGAATGGAGTGCACCTAATGACTCTCTGCTTATCTTTCGTTGTTTCCCTCATAACACAGTCAATCACCGGGTTAAACAATATCGCCGGCATTATACAGCCTTGTCTGACTCCTGTCCTGACATCAAAGCTCAGGTTTCTAGCCCCAAATGTGCATAGAATCTCAGGATGAGTTGCACAATTTTGGAAAGGTTCCTGCATAATCTGAGAGTCCGCCAGAAACTCTCCCTGTGGATGCGATCAAAAGTCTTTTCAAACTCCACGAAGTTTACAAACAGTTGTCTCCGCCGCTCTGCGCTCTGCTCTGTGAAGTTCTTCAGCGTGAAGATCTGCTCGTCAGAGCCTCTGTTATTCCTGAAGCGTGTTTGCTCCTTCCTCAAGCACACATCGATAGCAAATGTCATCCACTGGACAATGGCTTTGGCCAGAATCATGCTGGACACTGACAGAAGAGTAATGATTGGCCATTTTTTTTGTTGAGAATGTGACTAAACACGTTGATGAAGGTAGAGCAGTAGTGGTCTATATGGATTTCAGCGAGAGATTTCACAAGGTAACCCATGTAAGGCTTATTGAGAAAGTAAAGAGGCATGGGATCCAAGGGGACATTGCTTTGTGGATCCAGAACTAGCTTTCCCACAGAAGGCAAAGAGTGTTTGTAGACTGGTCACATTCTGCATTGTGGTCGGTGTGCCTCACGGATCTGTTCTGGGACCCCGACTCTTTGTGATTTTTATAAATGTCCTGGATGAGGAAGTGGAGGGATGGGTTAGTAAATTTACTGATGACTCAAAGGTCGGAGGTGTTGTGGATAGTGTGAAGGGCTGTCAGAGGTTACAGTGGGACACTGATAGGATGCAAAACTGGGCTGAGAAGTGGCAGATGAAGTTCAACCCAGATAAGTATGAGGCGGTTCATTTCGGTAGGTGAAATATGATGGCAGAATATAGTATTCATGGTAAGACTCTTGGCAGTGTGGAGGATCAGAGGGATCTTGGGGTCCGAGTCCACAGAACACTCAGAGCTGCTGCGCAGGTTGACACTGTGGTTAAGAATGTAAACCGCACATTGGCCTTCATAAATCGCGGGACTGAGTTTAGGAGCCGAGAGGTAATGTTGCAGCTATATAGGACCCTGGTCAGACTCCACTTGGTGTACTGTGCTCAGTTCCGGTCGGCACACTACGGGAAGGATGTGGAAAACATAGAAAGGGTGCAGAGGAGATTTACAAAGATGTTGCCTGGATTGGGAAACATGCCTTATGAGAATAGGTTGAGTGAAATCGGTCTGTTCTCCTTGGAGTGATGGAGGATGAGAGGTGACCTGATAGAGGTGTATAAGATAATGAGATACATTGATCGTGTGGATAGTCAGAGGTTCTTCCTAAGGGCTGAAGTGACTAACACGAGAGGGCACAATTTTAAGGTGCTTGGAAGGAGTTTCAGAGGAGACGTCAGGGGTAAGTTTTTTACGCAAAGAGTGCTGAGTGCGTGGAATGGGCTGCTGGCAACGGTGGTGGAGTCGGATATGATAGGGCCTTTTAAGAGACTCCTCGACGAGTGCATAGAGCTGAGAAAAATAGAGGGTTCTGGGTAACGACAAGTAACGACTGTCAGGTAACGACATGTTCGGCGCAGCTTTTTGAGCCAAAGGGCCTGCATTACGCCGCAGGTTTTCCATGTTCCTACTTCCGTGTTTCAATGTAATGTGTTCTGCTTCATTACATTTCGGATAATATTCTACATTGTGCTTGTTTACTTGTTTACTGTTTGCACGGTTTGTTCTTTTTCCAACTTTGTGTGTTTGGTGGTTTTTGTTGTGGGGTTTTAACCGATTCTATTGGGTTTCTTGGCTTTATGGCCGACTGAGGAAGACGAATATCAAGTGTGGGTAGAGTATCCGTATTTTGATCGTAAATACTCTCAACATTGAAAATATATTTTCATCGTTCGACGTTCAACATTTGAACTGATGACTGAGTGGCGAAATACAGCCACATCCCATTTTTTTTAATGTGATGTTGACAGCACCGTTGTTGGCCGAATCAATGGTGGTGACGAATCTGCCAATTATAAAGTTGTTTATTTTTTCCCCACTAATGCCGACAATAAAATGAATCTCAATGTACCATTTGGTAGCACATGCGCACTCTAATACAAATTTACTTTATCTTCGGAGTTTGACGTTACCTTTTTTATTCACTCTCTCTTTGACATATCTAGAGAAACTTCATATGCAGTTATAAACATTGCCAATACGCCCCGTTTCACTGGAATGTCAATGCTTTAGACGTACGTTTCCGGAATTATGGTATATCCAAAATATTCAGGTTTACTGATGGATAAGTTATTTTTTGTTTATCCTACATTGCAAAAATCATACAGCTGAAACGTTTGTCTTCACAGGAGTTGGAACATTTTGAATGATAAATTGGATATTTACTTATAATAAAAGTTTGAATATTCATGGTGTGCTTACCTTGGGCTGAAAGAGGTTACGGATATATATAAAATAACGCCTATACAAACGAATGGCTTACAACTATAAGTGGCTGTGGATTGTAACAGCCGATATAGTATTATTAGCCATCTTGATGAGGTAGATATTAGATAGATAGATAGATAGATAGATAGATAGATAGATAGATAGATAGATAGATAGATAGATAGATAGATAGATACTTTATTCATCCCCATGGGGAAATTCAACATTTTTTCCAATGTCCCATACACTTATTGTAGCAAAACTAATTACATACAATACTTAACTCATTAAAAATATGATATGCATCTAAAATCACCCTCTCAAAAAGCATTAATAATAGCTTTTTAAAAGTTATTAAGTAGTTTACTTAAATACATTGAGTCCTAACCCCGGCACTTTAACATATCTTACTCCTGGCGGTTGAATTGTAAAGCCTAATGGCATTGGGGAGTATTGACCTCTTCATCCTGTCTGAGGAGCATTGCATCGATAGCAACCTGTCACTGAAACTGCTTCTCTGTCTCTGGATGGTGCTATGTGGAGGATGTTCAGGGTTTTCCACAATTGACCGTAGCCTACTCAGCGCCCTTCGCTCAGCTACCGATGTTATACTCTCCAGTACTTTGCCCACGACAGAGCCCGCCTTCCTTACCAGCTTATTAAGACGTGATTATTGATAATCTCTCCTCTAATGAGTCGGATGTGAAAGCCAATGTGGAGTTAAGATGTGGGGAAAGTTAATTTATAAAATGGTTTGAGGGGACAGTTTTGTTTTAAACACAGAGATGTTTTCACACCCGCAATGTGCCAGAGGGGACTGTTGAAACGACTACAGTCACTATCTGTAAAAGACAATGAGACAGTCTATTGTTTGAACACTGGACCCTGCAGCACCTCTTCCTCCATGAATGGGTGAAGAATAGTGGCTGGAATCTGGATTCTGTGGTCATATCTGTCTGAGCTCATGGCAGGTTAGTTGACTGCGTTCTTCACCCTCTTCCAGAACTTGAATTAGGTGGCTGCGTAAACAATTATCTTTGTGCAGAGGTAGTACTTTTACAGCAAAATCCACCTTGTGAGACATATTTAGACTCGTTCCACTATGCTCCTGCTAAGTGGTTTCAAGATTATAATAATCTGCTAATTATTACAAAAAAAAGATAATGGAATTAAGTGACTGCGTGTTGTCGCCGGCTTCAGAACTACAGGTGATTTTTCGAGGCCCAATGTCATGGCATGCTGGCTTTTATAACAAGAGGAATTCAGTATACGAGTAAAGAGTTCGTTCTGCAGCTCTACAGGGCCCTGGTGAGACCCCACCTGGAGTATTGTGTGCAGTTTTGGTCTCCAAATTTGAGGAAGGACATTCTTGCTATTGACGGAGTGCAGCGTAGGTTCACAAGGTTAATTCCCGGAATGGCGGGACTGTCATATTTTGAAAGATTGGAGAGACTGGGCATGTATACACTGGAATTTAGAAGGATGAGAGGGGATCTGATTGAAACATATGAGATTATTAAGGGATTGGACACACTGGAGGCAGGAAGCATGTTCCCGCTGATGGGTGAGTCCAGAACTAGAGGTCACAGTTTAATAATAAGGGGTAGGCCATTTAGAACAGAGATGCGGAAAAACTTTTTCACCCAGAGAGTGGTGGATATGTGGAATGCTCTGCCCCAGAAGGCAGTGGAGGCCAAGTCTCTGGATGCTTTCAAGAGAGAGTTAGATAGAGCTCTTATAGATAGCGGGGTCAAGGGATATGGGGAGAGGGCAGGAACGGGGTACTGATTGTGTATGATCAGCCATGATCACAGTGAATGGCGGTGCTGGCTAGAAGGGCCGAATGGCCTACTCCTGCACCTATTGTCTGTTGTCTGTGAGCCCATTCCGTGCCCGGGTCCGCTGCAGCTGGAGGCTGAACAAGAGGGATTTTGTTTCTGGGGTTGGAGACCCGTGTATGTGCTTGTCTTGGAGGGAGAAACGGAGCTTGTTTTGTTGCTGGTCTTTTGTTTCTTGTTGTCTCCCATTCTGTTCTATTCCAAGCACCTCATAGCTACTCATTTTGTGGAAAAACTGCATTTCAAAGACATTTTAAGTTGTATATTATTTCTTGACCACTCATGAGGAAAATAAGACAGCAGGACAAAATAATAAAAGAAAAACATGATTAATTAGCTGTGTTGTTTACTAGATTGTAAATGCAATCGTAATTCGCATCCCTGCTGTGACTTTCCCCACGGAGTATACTCTGGACTATAATAACGACTACATGCAGCAAACTGTTTCATTGGGATGATCAGGTCTGTTTCGCGAGAAGATGGGGTACCCGCTAATTTTCCGGATAGACCGGATCTATTACCCGGTTCTTGCTGCCGTCGGTGTCCCAGGTGAGATGAAGACGATTGAGGTTAAATATTATTGTCCGGCTGTGGTCAGTCTTTATCCGTGCAGAGCGTTTAAAGTCGGTAAAAGCAGTTTGTTTTAATTTTCTTCAGTGGAATATTAACGGAGACAAGGAAATGTCCTGTTTCCATAAATTTCAAAAAATAATGTCAATAAATATGTGAAAAGGCTCTATTTGATGTCCAGGGAGCAGATCAGAGATAATTCATGTTTCTTTTTTAAAGTCGGCTGTTCCGAACATCATACATATTAATATTAAATATAGACATATTAAATCAGTAATTTTTCCCCATTAGCTGGTTTTCACATCTGCTGTTGATGTGAAGGTCTCTGCTGCTTATTTGGGTCAGTTTGTGGTTCGCCCCCGGACTAGAATAAGTGATTTGTCACGTTATTGGTCAGTGATGCCCATCGCCAGTAGTTCCCATTCTCCTGCAGACTCAGGAGATGCAGATTCTGGACACCTGCTGATCTGAACGGAATGCTTCGACCCATTTCGTCGACAGATACACACTTCTGAGTTCGGACAACAGATTTTTTTTTTCCATTCTCTTCAGACTCTGCCGTAGGAACAATCGAAGGGACGTTCCTCTGGACCAAGATGGACTCACAAATCATGTATTGTGCAGTTCATAAAACTAAACTCTAAAAATCTGTCCTCCTTCACCTTAAGTAAAATCAATATCTGGTCATCTACCTCCCCCAGCTGAAAGGACTCCTGAGATCCGCCGCTTTCTGTGTGAAACGTGTCTCCTCATTTAAATCCTAAGCACAACAAGGGGATAGTCAGAGTATGTCAGGGTTTTTTTTTCCTCACCAGCAACTAAAAAATTACTAAATACCAAATGTTCCTTCAAAAAGAGGTAAATAAATTAAAAATGCTGGAATTTTCAGCCGGTGACACAACGGATTTGCACAGAGAAAGATATCGAAACTTCTGGGTCGATCGTGAGTCATCTGGACAGTTGTGATTGTTACTAACATCGGATTTCGCTTATCAACACATCAAGTAACTTCAGAAATTAGACTTACTTCTCCTATTCTTTCATGCAGGAGGTAATGTGTAATCAGAAAATGAAATGTATTCAATACAGAATTGGAGGAATTTATACTTGACCCTTTCTATAATTAAATTTCTTTATATACGCCGTAATTATGTCAACATAATTGTAGATTTCCTGTCTCTTGCAGTGAACTTGGTGGCAATTGTGATCCTGTCACGAGGAAGGTGCGGTTTGTCCAAATGCATCACTCGCTACCTGATGGCCATGTCAACGGCGGATCTGCTGGTGGTTATTGTCGAAGTGATAATACGTCGGGTTAATTTCATGTATTTCTCATTGAATTTTCTGTTTCTCACGCCGGTGTGTAGCATCAATTTTGTCGCGTACATTATAGCTGTGGACTGTTCTGTCTGGTTCACCGTCGCCTTTACCTTCGATCGCTTTGTGGCAATTTGCTGTCAGAAGCTTCAGTTAAAATATTGCACCGAGAAAACAGCTTCGGTGATTATCGCTGTGGTGATTGTATCAAGCTGCCTGAGGACAATCCCTTTCCATTTTTTGCATGACCCTGTAGTTATTATTAACAGTGTCGGTTGGGGCTGCATTGTAACATCTCAATATTTAACCTCACCACTCTGGACAGTTTACGAGTGGATCGACAGCATCATAACCCCCTTATCACCAATCCTGTTAATTTCACTCTGCAATGCTCTGACCGTCAGACATATTATCACGGCCAATAAAGTTCGCAAGCAATTCCGAAAAAACGGAGGGAATTCAAAGGATGATGCAGAGGAGAAGAATCGGAAGAAATCCATGATTTTACTTTTCACCATTTCGGCCAATTTCATGTTACTATGGATGATATATGTCGTGCATTCTTTGAACTGGCCGGTGAGGAACTTCTTTTACCCTGATCGGTTCTTGAGTGACCCAGTGTATATCGCCCAGGAGGTTGGGTTTATGATGCAGATTCTCAGTACCTGCACAAACACGTGTATCTATGGGTTAACACAGCGGAAATTCAGAGAGGAACTGAGAAATGGCGTGAAATACATATTTACATTGAACGGGAAAATAAGCAGTCTATATTTAAACACAGAAACATACTCGATGTGGATAAGTAGGATTCTGTCATATTGTTAAAAATCGTGTATAGGCTGGGGTAAAATGGATTGTAGACCGCATGATTTTTAGATTAACCTTAAATTTACTAAATGTAATCGATAAAGCTGTGATTTATCAATATCCTGCAACAGGTTGTGCATCATTAGCCTTATCGGTTTAGGTCGATGATATTGCCTTGGAAAGGGGGCAAGTGAAAACGTGAAACAAGTTTCTGGATTTGAGATATTGTAATGGGGAGCAGAGATCAAAATGGCGAATCTATAGAAGGCCGGATGGAGGATGAGAGTCATTGGAAAATGTCGTGGGGATCGAGTGAAATTCATGGGCAATAGGCAGCAGTGAATAGAGCAAGTGCAGGAATCCTATTGGCTGGCATAAAGGATGACAATGACATGGTTCATACTTCAAGCAAATTGCGGCCTCAGAGGGAGTGAGAGAGAGATGGAGCGAGAGAGAGAGAGAGAGAGAGAGGAGAGAGAGAGAGAGAGAGAGAGAGAGAGAGAGAGAGAGAGAGAGAGAGAGAGAGAGAGGAGAGAGAGAGAGAGAGAGAGAGAGAGGAGAGAGAGAGAGAGAGAGAGAGAGAGAGAGAGAGAGAGAATTGTGGCGAATCGGCCACACCACCTATACTTGTGTTTTACCGGCTCTACATAGCTCTCATTTTCACAATCCTTCCCTTTATATATTATCAATTATCTCGCTCCACAAATCTCCAGTGTATTTTATCCTTGACTTTCACTAATGTTTGTGGAAATTTCTTCAATGTATCTCAGTTAATAATGACTTCTGAAGAACGTCCAATTGTTCGGGATTCTCCCTCATCGGGAAGCATTTCACTTCGATACGGTCTGTGTTGCTTTTTCACGTTCTGCCTTTGATGACGTGGATTTCACGCCGATGGTCCAGTTCTCTCTCGTATTCCAAAAATGTGCGTAATATTCCTTTCATTATATTGTCTCTTTGGCATTTCTCCCAAGTTCAAAGCTCAAAGTTCACGGTGACTTTATTATCAAAGTACATGTGTGTTACCATATTCAACCTTGAGATTCATTTTCATACGGACACACACAGTAAATCCAAGAAATACGATAGAGTCAATGAACAAGATGCCAATAACCAATCTGAAAATACAGCAAAGTTATAATTAAGCAGGAAATATAGACCAAATGTAATGAAGAATCTTTCAAAGTGAGTCGATGGGCTCTGGAAAGAGTTCAGTGATAGGGCAAGTGGAATTTTAAGCCAGGTTGCACAACAAACTCCCGGATTTACCCAGCCTACCCCCGAGACAGTTTACAGTGACTACTAACCTACCAACCGGTACGTCTCTGGACTTTGGGAGGAAACACACAGTGCAAAGACATGCTGGTTAATTGTCAACTGTGCCATGATTACGTTAGGATCAAATGAAGTGATTACTGGGCAGCGTGGCTTACTGTTCCTTGTGTCTTAATAAATAAATAATATTCATGATCGATCGCCCATCGAGGAGTTCCACTGCCCGCATCGGGATCGACCTGAACCGTCGGGTGTCTCCGTGGATGGGTCAGGGGTCCTGTCAGTCTACACAGCCAGGCACCGCCCAGTCTCCACCCAGATAACAGGAGTCAACTGCCACTCGCTTCCAATTCATCACCTGCAGCCTATTTAAACCCAGTTCAGTTAGTTTTCTGAGAAATCACAGAAGTTGGAAAGAGGTGTATTTTTTTTCTCAGTTGAGATCAATCCTTGTCAAACGGGTAAAATTTTCATTTTTTTTACATTGTGACATCATGTGGCTGACTGATTATTTTCTGCGAGTAAAATGCGAGGTTAGTAACTCTTAGCCAAAAGAGGACAGCAGTACGCAATCATTTGCACGACACGATATTATCTGTATAACCATATAACAATTACAGCACGGAAACAGCCATCTCGGCCCTTCTAGTCCGGGCCAAACGCTTACCCTCACCTAGTCCCACCTACCTGCACTCAGCCCATAAACGTCCATTCCTTTCCTTTCCATATACCTATCCAATTTTACTTTAAATGACAATATCGAACCTGCCTCTACCACTTCTACTGGAAGCTCGTTCAACGCTGCTACCACTCTCTGAGTAAAGAAGTTCACCCTTGTGTTACCCCTAAACCTTTGCCCCCAACTCTCAACTCATGTCCTCTTGTTTGAATCTCCCCCACTCTCAATGGAAAAAGCCTATCCACGTAATCTCTATCTATCCCCTCATAATTTTAAATACCTTTATCACGTCCCCCCCTCAACCCTCTACGCTCCAAAGAATAAAGACCTAATTTGTTTAACCTTTCTCTGTAACTTAGGTGCTGAAACACAGGTAACATTCTAGTAAATCTCCTCTGTACTCTCTCTAACTTATTGACAACTTTCCTATAATTCTGTAACCAGAACTGTACACAATACTCCAAAATTGGCCTCACCAATGCCTTGTACAATTTTAACATTACATCCCAACTCCTACACTCAATGCTCTGATTTATAAATGCCAGAATACAAAAGCTTTCTTCACCACCCTACCCACATGAGATTACATCTTCAGGGAACCATGCACAATAATTCCTAGATCACTCTGTTCTACTGCATTCCTCAATGCCCTACCATTTACCATGTATGTCCTATTTTTGATTAGTCCTACCAAAATGTAGCACTTCACACTTCTCAGCATTAAACTCCATCTGCCATCTTTCAGCAAACTCTTCTAACTGGGATAAATCTCTCTGTAAGCGTTGAAAAACCTACTTCATTATCCACAACGCCACCTATCTTAGTTATCACCTGCATGCTTACTAATCCAATTTACCACCCCATCATCCAGATCATTATTATATATGACAAACAACATTGGACCCAGTACAGATCCCTGAGGTACACCACTAGTCACCGGCCTCCAACCCGACAAACAGTTATCCACCACATGACCTTTTCACGCACAAATTCATGTAGACTGCTCCTAATCAGACCCTGTCCATCCAGATAATTATGTACCATTTTCTAAGAATACTTTCCATTAATTTACCCACCACTGACGTCAAACTTACAGGCCGATAATTGCTAAGTTTACTCTTAGAAACCCTTTTTAAACAATGGAAACACATGAGCAATACGCCAATCTTCCAGCACCATCCCGTTTCTAATGACATTTGAAATATTTCTGTCAGAGCCCTTCTATTTCTACACTAAACTTCCTAAAGGTCCTGGGGAAGATCATGTCTGGATCCGGAGACTTATCCACTTTTATATTCTCTAAAAGTGCCAATACTTCCTCTTCTTTAATCATCATAGTTTCCATAACTTCCCTACTTGTTTCCCTTACCTTACACAATTCAATATCCTTCTCATTCGTGAATACCGAAGAAAAGAAATTGTTCAAAATCTTCCTCATCTCTTTCGGCTCCACACATAGCTGTCCACGTTGATTCTCTAAGGGACAAATTCATCCCTCACTATCCTTTTGCTATTAATAGAACTGTAGAAACACTTTGAATTTATTTTCTCCTTACTTGCCAAAACAACCTCATATCTTTTTTTACCTTTTTCTAATTCCTTTCTTAAGATTCTTTTTACATTCTTTATATTTTTTCGAGCACCTCATTTATTCCACGCTGCCTATTTTTATTGTAGATCGCTCTCTTTTTCTGAACCAAGTTTCCATATCCCTTGAAAACCATAGCTCTCTCAAACTTTTAACCTTTTATTTCAACCTAACAGAAAATAAAGATTCTGTGTTCTCAAAATTTCACCTTTAAATGACCTCCATTGCTCTATTACATGCTTCCCATAAAACATATCGTCCCAATCCACTCCTTCTAATCCTTTCGCAGCTCCTCAAAGTTAGCCCTTCTCCAATCAGAAATCTCAACCCTGGGTCCAGACCTATCCTTCTCTATGATTATATTGAAACTTATGGCATTGAGATCACTGGACCCGAAGTACTCCTCAACACATAACTCCGTCACCTGACCTATCTCATTCCCTAACAGGAGATCCTGCACTGCTCCTTCTCTAGTTGGTACCTCTATGTATTGCTGCCAAAAACCATCCTGCACAGATTTTACAAACTCCAAACCATCCAGGCCTTTTACAGAATGGGCTTCCCAGTCTATGTGTGGAAAATTAAAATCTCCCACAATAACAACCTTGTGCTTACAACAAATATCTGCTATCTCCTTACAAATTTGCTCCTCCGATTCTCGCTCCCCTTTAGGTGGTCTATAATACACCCTATAAGTGTTACCTACATCTTTCCCATTCCTCAATTCCACCAAAATAGTCTCCCTAGACGAGCCCTCTAATCATCCTTCCAAAGCACCGCTGTAATATTTTCTCAGTCAAGCAATGCAACATCTCCCACTCTTGCCCCTCCGATTCTATCACACCTGAAGCAACGAAATCCAGGAATATTTAGTTGCCAATCACACCCTTCCTGCAACCATGTTTCACTAAAAGCTTCAACATCATATTTCCAGGTATCAATCCATGCTCTAAGCTCAACCACCTTTCTTGCAATGCTCCTAGCATTAAAATAAATGCATTTAAGAAATTCTCCACCTCCTACTCTCTGCTTATCCCTAACGGTGCAAACTTGACTATCTTTTTTTCCTTCCTTCTCCCCTACAGGGGTCTGAGAGCTCCCCTTCTTTATTACCTGACTATACTCCCTCCCACACTGTCTACAAGCTTTCTCTATTTGTGAACTAACCTCCTCTCCCTAGTCTCTTCAATTTGATTCCCTCCCCCCCAACCATTCCAGTTTAAAGTCTCCCCTGTAGCCTTAGCAAATCTCCCCCGCCAGAATATTGGTCCCCCTAGGATTCAAGTGTAAACTGTCCCTTTTTGTACAGGTCACACCTGCCCCAAAATAGATCCCAATGATCCAGAATCTTGAATCCCTTCCCCTTGCTGCAATCCCTCAGCCACGCATTTATCCACCACCTCATTCCATTCCTACTCTCACTGTCGCGTGGCACAGGCAGTAATCCCGAGATACTACCTTTGCAGTCCTTCTTCTCAACTCCCTTCCTAACTCCCTATATTCTCCTTTCAGGACCTCTTCCCTTTTCCTACCTATGTCATTGGTACCGATATGTACCACGACATGTACCATCTGTTCTTCAAACTTCCTTAATCTAATCCATTGAGAATAAGACGGAATTGCACATCAGTCTTAGAGATGCTTTGTGTTTTCAGAAATCGTCTGTGGTTTCCAAATAGTTTGTAATTTGCAAATTTTTAAGATAGAGATATTCTCTAAATTTTAAAAGAGTTTTATTAGTTTTGTTCGGATTGAAACTTGTTTCACTGAAAGTTAAATTAAGAGTGTTTTAAAACTACTTTGTTATCTGGAAGTATCTTCAAATTGGCAGGGAGTGGGATCCCACAGCTCGAATAATGGGTATTGGAGGCTAAACTCCCCATGGAGAATAAACAGAGAAGAGAACTAGTCTTTGATTGGGTAGTTAGTTTAATATCCCTTTAGTGAGCAGACTCATTGCAATTTATATCCGTTAAGGTTTAATTCGTCTTCGTTTGTGTTGAGAACGTCGCCGTCAGCAAACCCAGTATCATCACAACATAACATCAGTCTATGTATATAAACTAATCTTGTATTTTTATATTTATTGTCTCTGCTTTTTGTGTTCTTTATGAATATTGTTTATAAAATTCCGCATTGGATCAGGGGTAACAGTGATTTCGCATTGATTTGCGCTTGAGCAGTGAAAAATGAAATAACTAGTCTTAAATCTGGATGCTCAATATTTTGATATCACGCTTTGTTTCCATACTCGCTATTTCCGTTTGTGTTTACATTCCCATTATCGTCACTTCGTCAGTCCATCGATTCTGTCTTCTTCCGTGTACAACCGGCTCTGCTTTTCCCTCCTTCTGTCGGCATTTGCGCCCAATCATTTCTTTCCTCTCTGTCCCAATACAGTTTATCTGTAGTGTTACTAAGCTGTAACCAAATGGCTTTTTGCGTCCCACATCTCTCTGTTGTTTTCTGCATTCTATCTAGCATCCCTTCAGACTTTAGTGTTTTGCCTTTCAGGAGTTGATCCTTCCACCTGTCGTGTTTTTAACGGACAAATAAAGCGAATCACCAACTCCGTGAGTGAATGAGAGTGAGAGAGAGAGAGAGAGAGAGAGTAAGAGGGGGTGGAGGGGAGGGGGGAGTGGGGAGCCGGAGGGGCAAGATGGATAATTCAAAGTAGGATCGGAAAGAGGTGAAAAGGATGAGGTGGATGTGTGCTCAGCAAAAGGTGTCGAAGATGAAATGAATGAGGAAAGAGGGGATATTATAGGAATTGAGCCTATTGTAGTAATTATTCCAATATGCGTTTATTGAGTATGCCCACAAGGAAATGTGTCTCACTAGTCTGCATGCTGATATGTTTGTACTGCATAATAAATTTACTTCGAAACCTGAACTTTTGAAAGCCCCTCCCCGATATGAAAATTTCAGTCTTCATCCCCTTCACAATCTCTCTCTCTCTCTCTCTCTCCTCTCTCTCTCTCTCTCTCTCTCTCTCTCTCCCTCTCTCTCTCCCTCTCTCTCTCCTCCTCTCCTCTCTCTCTCTCCTCTCTCTCTCTCTCTCTCTCCTCTCTCTCTCCTCCTCTCTCTCTCTCTCATCTCTCTCTCTCCTCTCTCTCTCTCTCTCTCTCTCCTCTCTCTCTCCCTCTCTCTCCCCCTCCCCTCCCCCTCAGTTGACTCTTTCTCGCCCTGAAACGGAATACAAATAGTGGTAAAAGTCTGTGAAGAATGCTGACAGCGTTGTGTATGTTAGTCAATGGAACCGTTGCATGATTATTCGTTATTCAGAACAAGGGATGAAAGATGCTAGTTTTGAGAGCGACATTATAATAATAAATCTTTAACCACTGAACAGGAGAACTTCAAAACTTCCTCTCTTTGGTTTAAATTTATGTAAATCAATGCCCCCGTTTCTCTCTCCACAGATGCAGACCGACCTACCGAGTGTTTGCAGCAGGTTGTATCTTCCCATCTGTCCCTCCATCTACCTCTCCTTCTTCCTTCCTCCGTCTGTTTCCCTTCCCCTTATTCTTTCACTTTACCTCTCCGTCCCTTATTCCCTCTCCCCTCATCCCCACCCTCCTCCTCTCTATCTGTCTGATTCCGTTCTTAACGTTTCTGTCGCTCTGTCCTTCCACACCTCCGCACCCCACCGCTGTCATGGAGGGAACAAAGGCTAGTGAAGATGCTGTTTACATGGTCACTAGTCAGAACCTGACCTCGACAAGGTCCGGAAATGGAGACTTGTCCAGAAGGTTAGGTCCATGGGATTCACAGCAATTGGCAAACTGGATCCATTATTACCTGAGGGACAGCAGACGGAGGATTATAAAAGAGAGTTATTTTGGTGATCGCCTGCCTGTGGTGTTCCGCAGGTATGGGTGTTGGAACCCTTGATGTTTGTAATGGATGACAGATCAATAGAGGGCTCCGTGGGATGGAAGTGTTCGATCCGGGATTCTCAACCTCAGGCTTTCAGATCCCTCGTTAATGACAGGAGTCCATGGCATAAAAACGTTTGTGAACCCCTGGGTTAGATTGATCTTGCAGTGGGTTAGAATGTCGGCAGAACATCCTGGGCCGAAGGGCCCGTATTGGTCTCTATTCCATGTTCTCAGTTCTAATTCGGAGCAACAGATAACCTGCCGGAAGAACTCCTCGTGTCCAGCTGCATCGGGGGGAGGAAAGGAATGACCGACTTTCCGGTGGAAATCCTGCATCGCCAGTCCGACAGATTCCGGTTCTGTGATGTTCTCTTCGCTTTATCTGTTTCTCTGTGACTAAATAATCTGAACTCCGTGCCAGCTGAGCTCCACCCGTCCTAAACTGGGAATGGTGTTTCCATTGTTATCCTGTAAATTTCCATCAATTCTCCCTCAGTTATCTCTACCCGCTGAACCTGCTCGTTCCACCATCTACCCACAAGGTTCTGCACATGCTGGTAATCCAGAGTAACACACACAAAATGCTGGAGGAACTCAGCAGGTCAGACAGCAATGGTGGGGATCTGACGTCATTCCTGATGAAGGGTCTCGGCCCGAAACGTCTGCTCCTGGTTCCTCTCCATAGATGCTGACTGACCCCGCTGAGTTCCACCTGAATTTTGTGCGTGTAACTCCAGCTCACTCAGTCGGAGATTTTCAAACGTATTTATCAGTGCAAATTAAATCGTCCGGCCGGTTCAATTCCAATGAGAGCTCCCGCTTGGTTTTGGGTAATTACACTGACACGGACTTTGAGTGACAAGATGAAAGCTCTGTAACTGGGTAACTCCAACAATAGCTCTCACAGAGTATTAACTGGTGCTGAGTGGAAGTTTTGTTTTCAGGGTGTTACATTAATTCCAATTACTTTCATTTTGTTTCAGTTTATTGAAGATTGAGCACAAGAGCGAGATGTAACGCTGCAGCCCTTTAAAAACCCTCGTCAGGCCACACTTGTAATGTTTCGTTCGGATTTGGTCGTCCCATTATAGGCAAGACGCGGAGGAGGTTTCCGAGACCGCCTGAATTATAGAGCATGTCACGTGATCAATGGTTGAGCGAGCTGTGGCTTCTCTCTTCGGGGTGAAGGAGGATGAGAGGTGACTTTGTGGAGGTGTACAGTGTTACAAGAGGCGTGGATGGAGTGGAGTGACAGAGCCATTTTCCGGGGGGGGGGGGGGGGTGAAATGGCTACCTCGAAGGCTATGCAGGAATATCAGGGCTAGTTTTTCACACAAAGAACGATGGCTGCGTGAAACGCCCTGCCTGGAGTGGTGGTAGATGCCGCTGCATTGGAATCATTTCAGAGACTGAAAGATTAGTACATGGATGATATACTTATAGATCGTATTCAGATATGGAGAAAATCCATTACCCTCTGTGCCCTAAGGGGCCGATAGCAAGGAGGTAAACATTTCACAGGGAAAGGGATGGGCATGCCCACCTCCCTTTGGACAATTACCTCACCGCAGAGAGAAAGTTTCATTTCGACACCAAAGAGTTTAATCTATTATGTCGGTACCCTGGGGATTTCCAATTAAATATTACAAACTATTTATATGACAGCTGATATTTCACCCGCTGACACAGTCACTATATTTCATCTTCTTAAATCCGTTATTTATTTTCATGAACGATCCGAAACATTGGTGATGCGTGGAGATTGGCAGGTGTATAAATTCAGGGTTGAGAAGGATTTCTTTCTCTGATTTACATTGGGAGCGACTGTCGGCTGCTGAAATCCTTTGATCAACTCACTCACAAGATGTTGGAAACTTTTTACCGCATCAAGGATACCTACTACCTGGTCATTCTGGCGATCGCTGTACCCGGTAAGCAATATTAAATGGTGTGTCATGTTTTACCTAAAGTCAAGAACGCCGTGCTCAGCGCTGTCATTGATGATGCTGAAACGCTACTTGATGAAAGACGGAAGCTGTTTTACCGAAATTTCCTGTAGTTGGCGTAAAAAACGTGGCCGGCTGTATGATTGGCGTTGGGTGAGACAGCGTGATATTAAACATTAGCGCAATGAAAAGATCAGTGGAGTGTTTATATTCTCTAGAATATATATTCCAAGCTGCGAATGGATGTTCAGTGTGATGGGAAATAGATGGCAGGACATTTCCAAATTAAATTCTGAAACCGAATCAGCAGAGGCCAGAAAACAAAAAATATAGTAAAATACGAAAGCAGTTCAGGATTATTCATGTCCTTTTGCTCAGTACTTTGTTGAACCACCTCTCCCAGCAGTTACAGCCAGTAGTCTATTTGGACACGACCCTGCTAGTTTTGCAGAACCTGATGGAGCAAGATGTCCCGCACCTCCTTGCAAAGTTGCTTAAACTGTGGCTGGTCAGTTGGGCATCTAGACGTCCTGCCAGAGATTTTCGATCGGGCTCTGGTCACTACTCTGACTGGGTCACTCAAATACATCAAATTTCTTTATTTGAAGCCACTCCATGTTTGCTCTGGCAGGGTGATTTTGGCTTGTTGATTTGCTGAAAGAAATCTTTCTCCCCAGCTTAAGCTTTCTGGCAGAGTCCAGCAGGTTTTATCCAGGATCTCTCTGTGTTTAGCACTTTCATTTTCTCATCAATCCTGACCGGATTTCCAGTCCATCCTGCTGAAAAACATCCCTTTAGGACGTAACACGCATCGGTAGGAACATATCATTGCCGACAGAGACTTTAGAAAGCGTCACTTACAACATACTGTATGGATATGGAAGAAGGTATTGTGCTCGGATCAGACTAAAGTGGAAATCCTTGTGGCACAAATCTAACACTGTACATTAGCCAGGCAACAGCATCGCTACTGTAAAGTGTGATGCACATTTAGAAGATTGAGGGGGGATCTTATTGAAACGTATACAATTCTAAAGGGATTGGACAGGCTAGATGCAGGAAGATTGTTCCCGATGTTGGGGAAGTCCAGAACGAGGGGTCACAGTTTAAAGATAAAGGGGAAGCCTTTTAGGACTGAGATGAGGAAAAACTTCTTCACACACAGAGTGGTGAATCTGTGGAATTCTCTGCCACAGTAACCAGTTGAGGCCGGTTCATTGGCTATATTTAAGAAAAAGTTAGATATGGCCCTTGTGGCTAAAGGGATCAGGGGGTATGGAGAGAAAGCAGGTACAGGGTTCTGAGTTGGATAATCAGCCATGATCATACTGAATGACGGTGCAGGCTCGAAGGGCCGAAGGGCCTACTCCTGCACCTATGTTTCTATGTTTCTGTCATGCTGTGGTGGTAATTTTCATTGGCAGAGACTGGAAATGTGGTGCGCATTGATGGGGAGACGAATGCTGGAAAAATACTGAGGAGTCATCGGTAAAAACCTGCTGATCTCTGCCAGAAGTCTTAAACTGGGTAGGAAGTTCGTCTTTCGGCAGAAGAACATCCCCAAAACAGGTTGCCAGAGCAACCGTGGAGTGGATTCAAACGCTCTATATTGATATCCTTGAGAGGCCCAATCGCAGTCCGGATCTTTACCGATTGTAGGTCTCTGTCACGACCTCAGGGTTCCTGTCCACCGACGGCCCACAACTAACCTGCCACGGCTTGCGAGTTTTGCAAGGAGGAGTACGCAAAACTTGCTCCGTCACGATGCGCTAAGCTAATGGAGACGAGTCGAACAATTATATTGGTTGTACTAGCTGTGAGGGATGATTTATATCAGGTGCATGAATACTTTCGAAATGCTGACATTACAGTTTTCTGAAATTGCAGTTTTTCACGGTCTACAATTTTCTCTGATTGTTTAGGCTCTGCGGTGAGAAAGGACCACGTGATTCACAAATTAAAAGTCTCAGTTAAATTGATAAAAGTCGCTGGTACCAATTCTCATTTCTGTGAAGATATCGTTGGGGCCTGAATATTTTTATAAGGCACTAAAAAAATTATTGGGGAATAACCATTATATTGTCGATCCGGCTTACATTGTCTTGCACAATTTATCTGTCGATTTGTCGCTGGTTAATCGCAGCTTTTAACGTTCGATAAACGCACAGGTCACTGTGGGACAACTGACATATTGTAACATGATGGCACATGGGAACAAAATGTCGTCTTCGCATCTTGTTGTTTGTTTTTCTGCTGCAGGTACATTCGTTTCCTTTTCCGCAATATTCCAGATTCCCAATTTTCATTGGCGAGGTGACATGAAATAGCATCTTGACTTTTACTGAGTGAAATATGTTAATCAAGGCAAACCTTCCTGTGCAGTGTCACAGGAACATTTATCCAGTAACATTTAGCAGAAATTTCAAATGCATCAACAACCAGCAAGTTTAAATTGTGTCTGAAAGGCGCTTCCACACTGCAAATGTGCACAGAATCACTGAATAATGATTTGGTTGCTTCATTGATTATTTGCTGATTGTTACCGTGTTGTTCAACCCCTCCTTCCCCTCGCTAAATTTCAAGAGAGTTATTGCTCAGGAATGTTTACCTTTTGATTTATGACGGTTCTGCAAATAACCTGCATCTGACAAGCAGGTAACCAGTTGTGCACCAGCCTACAATCCTTATATTGGGGAAACAAGCGTCCATTGGCGGGTAATAGGGGTAAATAGTGAACAAAAGATAGACTTTAAATTCGTAGTGTCTATCAGGGTAGGTCCAACACCAAAAAATATTCCAGAAGACCATAAGACATAGGAGCAGAATTAGGCCATCTGGTCCACCGAGTCGAAACCGCCATTCAATCAAGGCAGTTTCTTTATTATTCTTCCTCAACCCGATTTCCTGGCCTTCTTCCCGTAATCCTTGATGCCCTACCCAAACAAGAACCTATCAATCTCTGCCTTAAATACACCCAGCGACCTGGCCTCCACAGCTGCATGTGGCAACAATTTGCACACATTCACCAACTTTTGACTAAAGAAATTTCTCCGTACCTCTGTTTGGAAAAGGGCGCCCCAGTGTCCTCTTGTCCTAGACTCTCCCACCATGGGAAATATTCTTTCCACATCTCTTCCGTCTAGGCCTTTCAGTGTTCAAACGGTTTCAATGAGATTCCCCCTCACCATTCTGAATTCCAACGAGTACAGAGCCAAAGCTATCAAACCTTACGATAACCGTTTCATTCCCAGAATCATCCTTGTGAACTCCTCTGGTCGCTCTGCAATGCCAGCCCATCTTTTCTAAGAGGTGCGGCCCAAAACGGTCCACAATGCTCAAGGTGAGGCCTCACCAGTGCTTTATAAAGCCTCAGCATCACATCCTTGCTCTTGTATCCTAGACCTCTTGAAATGATTGCTAACATGACATTTGCCTTCCTCACAACCGACTCAGTCTGCAAGTTACCCTTCAGGGTGTTCTGCAGAGGGAATCCCAAGTCCCTCTTCATCTCAGATTCCTGGATTTTCTCCCCGTATAGAAATTAGTCCGCACATTAATTTCCTCAACACTACCTGCCTCTCTACCAGCCTTCCTCTGCTGACAAGTTAACTGGTGAACTGGAGAGACAAGCGTCAGTAATCCCCAGGTATGATAAAATATACAGTGTGAAACCAAAGCAATTCGAGCACCGACAGGCCTGGATAGAGTAGACATGGAGAATCTGTTTCCTACGGTGAGGGAATCTATGACAACAGATTAGGAGGACGTGTCTTCACAGCAGTGTTGATGACCAACTCGTTAAGCTAAAGGTTGGTGATTGTGTGGAATCAGACTTTGCCTCAGACGTTTATGAAAGCTAATTCATTGGGTATATTTAAAGCAGAGGTTGATGTCCTTCATTATTAAGGGTGTCAAAGGTTATTGGGAGAATAGGTTTGAGAGGGATAATAAATCAGCCACGATGGAATGGCGGAGCAGACTCGATCTGTTGAATGCCCCACTTCTGCTCCCATGTCTCCTGGTCTTTTGCCTTTATGGGAGCGATAAGGAAGCGGCCAATCGATTCCGTAAGGGTCCGAAGGGTCAGAGATCAGGAGAGAACTGCAGAGACCCGGAAATGGAAAGCCGGCGGCGGACTGTGATCCTGCTCTTCAGCATTCGATACTTCATCAGAGGTGATTAGTTTCAAAGTGGAATTGTAGACAGCATAATGTATCAAGCCCGCTGTCGTCGGGTCGATGGGAGAAATGGAAAACGCGGGAGATGATCAGCAGGTTTGTACGCATCCATGGGAACAATAAGAAAATAAAGAGCGTTTCAGGCCGAAGAGCCTTTCTCAGAACTGGGAAAGACACAACGTTCGGTCTTTTGATATCACTTTCTGATTACGTTCCCCGTCTCTGATGTTCAATCAATTTGATCAATTGCTGTTTAATTCAATTTGATCATTGCCGGTTACATCTGAGATTGAAAGGCAGCCGGGGGAATGTCTTCTGCTCTGTATGTACTTAATCCTACATCCGTACTTTGCTATGCCTGCGTAGATTAATGCATCCATTGGCCGATAACATTGCCTAGAGTTTATCCCTCTGACTACCCCGATACCACACGGGGATAGGGGCCTCCTTACACGCTCACCGTCTAGCATTATGTGCCACCTACAACTCCAAACCAGTTCTAACGAACTGACCCGAATAAAACTATAAAATTGACTTCTCTTCCTACAGTACCTGAGAGCCGAGTACCTGGGTGTAAAATTATAACCTCTGAATTGTGTTATAACTTCAGTCATTTCAATCAGAACCTTTTACATCCTAACATTCAAAGCTCAAAGTAAATTCCGATCACCATATACCAACTTGAGATTCGTTTTCTTACAGGATTTAACAGGAATATAAAAAAATGCAATATAATTCATAGCAGAATAAGACAAAGCTCTGATTCCATATCTGTTTCCTTCTCTCTCCCGCCCAGTGAACATAGTGGCGATTGCAATCCTGTCACGGGGAAGTGCGGCCTCTCCACGTGCACCACACGCTACCTGGTTGCCATGGCAGCGGCGGATCTGACGGCTGTCGTCACTGCATTCTTTGCACGGATCGAGTACTATTCCACGCAATCCTTCCTGGATACGTATCCCTTGTGTAGCATTATCTTTGTACTGCAATGTGCTTCCAGAGACTGTTCGGTCTGGCTCACGGTCACCTTCACCTTCGATCGGTTTGTCGCCATTTGTTGTCAGAAGTTAAAAGCCAGCTATTGCACAGGAAGGACCGCGGCCTTGGTTCTGGTGATCACCTGCACTATTATGTGTTTTAAAAATATCCCCTTCTATTTCGTTTATAAGCCAAGAGAGATACTCGATGGTGTATTGTGGTTTTGTAAGGTCGTTCCAGCTTATTTCACTGAACACCAGTGGGTGAGCTTTGACCGATTCGACAAGAGTTTAACCCCGCTTATTCCATTCGCACTAATTCTGATCCTCAACGCCCTGACGGTCCGGCACATTTTAGCGGCCAGTCGGGTTCGTAAGGGACTGAGGGGTCAGAGAAAGGGGGAGAACTGCAGTGACCCGGAAATAGAAAGCAGACGGCGCTCGGCGATCCTCCTCTTCACCATATCCGGCAGCTTTATCATTTTGTGGTTGGCGACTGTTGTCAATTTCTTCAAGTATAACGTCGGAGGGACAGATCCCAATAATTACACCGATTCTGGATTTATCTTACAGTCACTTGGATACATGTTACAGAACCTGAGTCTGTGCACGAACACGTTTATATATGGAGTAACACAGTCTAAGTTCAGACAGCAGTTCATAGCCGCAATTAAATGGCCAGTGATCACAATTGTACGCTTAATCAGGAGACAAAACAACTGACGGCAGCCAGGGTTTGTGCCCAATGGCTCCGGACTATGATGTGATACTAAAATCCAGATATTGTAATCACTCGCTGAAAATAATCACCATCGCGGGCGATAATGTCAATTCAGGAGACACCATAACGTTAGATCGACAATTTTGCTGTTTATGCTTTGGAGCAGTCACATTTCAAGAATCGTGATTTCAAGTTTCAATATTGTGCAGTGTCATTCCCTGTAGGTAGATGGAAGGAGATCAAAATTAATTGTTACTCCGGATCCAATGCAGCACAAGAAAAACACACCAAAAAACACACTAATAAAATAACACAATAAATATAAATACGTAGGATCGATCTCACGTGCAGATTGATTTTCTCTCCGTAAAGTGAGGCTCGGCTGTGTCTGACCGGAACTAATAAAGTAATGGTGGAGCTAGCTGGCGGACGTGTTGATCACCCTTATTTCTTGGGGAAAGTAATTACTTTTTTGGCTGATGTTCCTGCCGTGGTTTCTACGCTGCTTCCTCCCCGATGGGATGGGACAAACAGTCCATGAGCGGGCTGTGTGCGGTCCTTCACGATGTTACTGGCCACTGACCGGCACCTTTCTGCCTATATGTCCCTGATTCAGGGCGGCCGGTGCCAGTGATGCGTTGGCCCGTTTTCACAGACCGTTGCAGTCTTCCTGCCCGCTGTGATACAGTTTCCGTACCAAGCAGTGATGCAGCTTGTCCGGGTGCTTTCTACTGCGCATGTGTGGAATGACGTGAGTGTGGATGTGCAGCGTCCAGTTCACTTCCGTCTCCTCAGAATGCCGAACTGTCCTGACTGTGGAAGCTGTGTTCTGGGACCGGGGGAGCAGACAGGCTTTCTTGTATCGCTCAAACAATTGGTTTTATATTTCCTTTACTTCTGCCTAACACTGTTGTTTCGTGATGGAATGGGACGGGTTTACATCGAAAATAGGCATTAAAAAGCCGGCCACGTGGCCCAGTCAAAGTTCCTCCAAATAGATGCACATGTTTCGGAATTTCACATATCTCGGGACCTAATTGTTCCTCTGTCTTATGTTAATTGAATCCTTCCAAATGTATCAAATTCTGCACATATCAGAATAAAAAGAAATTAAGGACGGTAATTTTTTTTCCCTGTTTATCAAAATGTACAAGAACGTTATAATCACTGTAAATACTAATTCCCCGAGTATTACTGTAATCCTTTGGATTATGTATCATAACAGCTACTTAGTTATACTGAGAAACCATATCGAGCACAGTTGCTCCAGACGTTTTCTTGATTGCTTTCGTAATTTAACACATCACTCTTCATTTTTATGACGATCAAAATAGACGTGCGGACGACAGCAACTTATCTTTCTACTGTCACGGTACTGTCTCACAGCTGAACAAGTAAACATGGTTGTTCCGCTGAGCCTAATATCTGCTGTTGCCTTTCTCTCGCCCTCTGTACTGTGAAAATAATACCTTAAACGCTATATCCCCGCTTCCATCGTACAGTAGAGTGCGGATTTCCTTTATGATGTTCACCTGCCACACAACTGCACCTCGAGATGTATATTTACAATATCGAACTCATGATTGTATTTAGACATTTGGGAATCAAACAGCGTTCTACTTGAGAAAACAAATAATAATATTTGAAATAGATAAATCATTCTGCGCAAATCGGTGTATGTGTTTCTTTTGGGTAAAACGGAAGGTATTGTGACTGGGAAAAAATACGTTTGCTCCAGATACTGTTATTTCCAACTGCAAAAAAAAACTTCTCTGCGGGAGCTCGTGTTTATAATTCTGAATCAGAAGTGGTGTTAAATCTAATGTGATCCACAGTAAAACAGTCGACTCCCGACTTTCTCCAAACGCAGTGGAGAATTCAGCGTAGTGATCAGTGAAATAACAATGCAGGTCTTCACGAATAAAATCGTTGCCTGGACAACCGTAAAGATTGATAAATCCCCAGCAGAGGCCTGAATTCTCGTCATCGCCGGAGCCTCTTTCCTCCTGTGATTCAGCTCCTGAATGAAGCTCGATCAGGTGTAGCACTCCGACTCTCCCTTCGCAACGCGCGTTCAATGGTCCTTCCTGCTCCCCTTGTCCTGTGATCATTATTCAGTCTCTTCATAGGTTCCCACTTATTTAAGTTTGATTACTGACTGACAATGAGCAGGTTCTGATTCTGAGTATCACGGGCTGATGAGGGACGCATGGGAAGAGCTTGCCGAAGTTTAATCATCGCGGGAGATTGGTTAGGAACCGAGTGGACGGAGCGCAGCACACCGGAGGGACGGTGCGAGATCAGTCGGAAGGTGGCGGCTAATCCGGCAGTCGGCAAAGCGTTTTCAAGTGTAGGTTTTGACCGACCTAAATGAGGTCGAATTTAGTGATTAATAACACAATCAAACAGGGAGATTTCTGTAGGATTGATGGAGATTGTTGTGCAATTGTGAACCACGGGTGACGTTCTGAAAGACTGACGAATGACTATCGTTGTCTTTTTCATGTAGGAAGGTTTGCATGGGCAAGCAAGGGAACTACGGGTTTCCGGTGAACTGGGTCGCATTGAACAAAAATATGAATAATAAATAACAGTTCAAACTTATTGAGATTTTCCGGTTAACTTTGACAATTACAATGTTCTGGTTAAAGCACTGTGAAGTTAATTTTACATCCCTTAATTACATTTGTACCGTACTTCACAGAACCTGTTACCAAATTCGCATTGGGGACAAGCCACCCACAGAAATGTTGCACCCTCTTTAGTAGACACGCTGCAGTTTGTTACAAAAACAGTGAAAATTGTTCAGTTGTTCCAAAGTTTTTGCAGAACATACTTGTAGTTTCTAAATCTATCAGAAAATGACATTAGTCGGCAAGAACCAAACACATCCACTCTTGTGAAATATCTCCGCAAAACAGCATTGCTCCTTAAGACAATACAACACATGATGCACTTATTCAATAAAGTTTCTCCTGCTAACACAACGAATCAAGTAGATTCTCTTCATATTTATTGGAACTAGTAAGCTGAAGACGAGCTTGCTTCCGCTAACACTCTCATGTTGAAATCTCGGACATAAACCCATATTACTACAGCACATTCGATTACACTTGGCTGCACCTTGGGTTTTTAGAAAGTGAGAGGAGCCGCAAGGGAAGTTGCTCAGGCAGAGAAGCAGCTCGGACAGACCGAGGAGCGTGGTCGTGAATGGGACCTGGTTACATCTGTTGTCCATAAAGAAGCGCAGAACTTTATGACATTCCTGACGTGAGATAGAGATGTTTCGGCAGCTGGACATCTAAGGTGAAAATGCGGCGAGAGCGTGTGAAACATCACGAACGGGCGTAAGAAGGGAAGGAACTCGCGGGGCAAATAGAATCGCGTTCTGTGGACAGGAGCTCGGTGGGGAAGAAGCAGGCGGAAGCGATGGACCGATCTGGACAGTCAGGTTTGTGGATCTGAGGGAGGAAGAAGACGCGAGCAGTGCGGGGCACGGGAGCTGTGTGGTTGGTGACATTGGGTGGGAGGGAGATCTCCCGAGTTGATGAGACTGATAAGTCTGGTGATGGAACCGGGAGGAATGACGTCACACACCTTGCGGGTTTTTGTTGCAGGGCTCAGTCAGAGGAGGCGTTTGAAATTCCCGTCTGGCCTCCGCAATGTAGCGATCAGCCCACCGACTGAAATTGCACCCCGCTCGGTGAGTTTGATGGTCAGACTGGGATTGGTGCAAAGAGAGTGGGGGGCAGTGCATTCACATGCGGTTCGGGGAGAATATAGAATTGGATGGATCAGAGGACACGGGACGGTTGAAGTGTTTAGAGAAGTGGAGTAGGAGGAACGGGGATCGACGATGGGTGGGGTCTATCCTGATAGACCCTTGGTTAGTGAGGGGTAATGGTAGGGGAAGCGGAACCAGAGGACCCAGCGACACGGAGAAGGATCTCAGGTGTAGGAGCTCGAGTTCGGAGCCAGAGCTAGAGCTGGAGGTTCCGCAGTTTGGAGGTGGCCGATGCTGGTTTCTGGAATGGACTAGAGACAGCGGGATACGTGGTCAGGGTACAACCTCGGACGAGGTTTGACCCGACCCTACAAGCGAGCTATCCAAGGCCTGGAGGTGGCTCCGAGTGCGGGGGAGGCACAGACCTGGTCTGGGAGCGGTTGATTTTCCTATATTTCCTGGTCACGTTGAAGTAGAAACCCGGCGGTTGAAGGTGCGGATCCGGTGGGTGATAAACGTTGAGACATTCAGGGTCGGCGGTGGCGAGTGAGGCCCGGAGCTGTGGCGGAGACTGAGACAGAGCACACAGACAATAGACAATAGGTGCAGGAGTAGGCCATTCGGCCCTTCGAGCCAGCACCGCCATTCAATGTGATGATGGCTGATCATCCATAAACAGTACCCCGTTCCTGCCTTCTCCCCATATCCCTTGACTTCGCTATCTTTAAGAGCTCTATCTAACTTTTTCTTGAAAGCATTCAGAGAATTGGCCCCCATTCCCTTCTGAGGCAGAGCATTCCATAGATTCACTACTCTCTGGGTGAAAAAGTCCTGAACACCGTTCTAAATGGCCTACCCGTTATTCTTAAAATGTGGCCTTTGGTTCTGTTTCCTGCCTCTGGCATGTCTAATCCCTTAATGATCTTATATGTATCAATCAGATCCCCTCTCATTCTTCTAAATTCCAGTGTATATAAGCCCAGTCGCTCCAATCTTTCAACATATGACAGTCCCGCCATTCCGGGAATTAACCTCATGAACCTACGGGGCACTCCCTCAATAGCAAGAATGTCCTTCCCCAAATTTGGAGACCAAAATTGCACACAATACTCTAGGTATGGTCTCACCAGGGCCCTGTACAACTGCAGAATGACCTCTTTGCTCCTATACTTAACTCCCCTTGTTATGAAGGCCAACATGCCATTAGTTTTCTTCACTGCCTGCTGTACCTGCATACTTACTTTCAGTGACTGATGTACAAGAACACCTAGATATCGTTGTACTTCCCCTTTTCCTAACTTTCACCATTCAGATAGTAATCTGCCTTCCTGTTCTTGCTACCAAAGTGGATAACCTGACATTTACCCACATTAAATTGCATTGTCCATGTATCTGCCCACTCACTCAACCTATCCAAGTCACTCCGCATTCTCCTAACATCCTCCTGACATTTCACGCTGCCACCCAGCTTTGTGTCATCTGCAAATTTGCTAATGTTACTTTTACTCCCTTCATCTAAATCATTAATGTATATTGTAAACAGCTGCGGTCCCAGCACCGAGACTTGCGGTACCCCACTAGTCAGTGCCTGCTGTTCTGAAAAGGACCCGTGAATCCCTGCTCTTTGTTTCCTGTCTGCCAACCAATTTTTTATCCATACTAGTACCCTACCTCCAATACCATGTGCTCTAATTTTGCCGACTGATGTCCTATGTGGAAATTTATCAAAGGTTTTCTGAAAGTCCAGGTACACTACATCCACTGGCTCTCCCTTGTCCATTTTCATAGTTGCATACAATCAGAATGTTACATATGATTACCTATAGTCATGTCTGTGATCGGCCTCATTGGTAAGCGTGATTGACCGATTTGTAATAGTTTCTAAATGTGTAATGAATTGTCTGATTATATATTCTCATGGCGCTGAAAGAGGTGCGTGGAATCCTGAGGGAGATGACGTCAATCGAACACAGGTACAGGACATCCTCGCTGTGCACAACCCGGAGGCCTGCAGACGGATCTGGAAGATATGTGGCGGCGGCGACAAGTTCCCATGAAGCTGTGGCAGTGAGTTTGGTTGAGGTCAGCGTCGAGGTTTCGGAGGGCATCAGAGATCGCAGAGAGGCGGCAGTGCGAGAAGGCGGAAGGGCAGCCGTGAGTGAGAATGATGTACGAAGTTGGGAGGTGACAGGTGAACGAGCTGAGAGGAGCCCGTAGAGAAATTGTTGCAGGTGAGAAACATTTACGCCAGTGGGATGGAATACGGCCTGCTCGCGTTAGTCTGGCATGAAATATAAATTACAATATAATTCCGGAGTTACTTTCAGACCAGTTTTAGTTTTCTCTGTTGCGACAGGTCGCATCCCTTCTGGGAGGTTTCGGATTACGCCGGTGCAAAGCTTGAGGTGATGTCTAAACATAACTCCTGATATTCACAAAGGGCACAACAACATAACGTCAAGTAGAGACAGTGGTTTCTTTGTTAGACCCCGTTAATCTTAAAGAGGAACAGACATTTTCCCTCGTGAAGCGAAAGGATTTGGGACTGGGATGCAGGGACTAACGAAAGATGCATTTACTTACAGTCGCTGATTCACTCCATTTTCTGTCCAGCACCATCCTCATGCTGACAGACTGTATCATCAGAATGCACAGGCTAATGTTTCCGACACTCGTACCCGAGAGATGTCCGATTCTATCTCAGAACTACAGGCACTCTGTGGGAATGAGGATTGGACTCTCCCGTCAACAATTATTCATTTCATGTTTATTTTCTTTCTGATGGACGTTCTCACCTCCACCATTCCGAGGACTTTTCACAGCGTGTAATCCGCCCGATGACGTCACGTTCCGGGTTATTTTTACACTCACTGGGTCTGGTAGTCAAACAAGTGAATTGATCGCTGCGTGTAGAAAATGTCCCAAGCCTTTTCCCGTTCGGAAAACTGTACGACCGAATCATGTCTGTGATCGGCCTCGTTGGTAAGCGTGATTGACCGATTTGTGATGGTTTGTAAATGTGTGACGAATTGGCTGATTATATGTACACACTGAAAGACTGTCCGGTTTACCTGATGGAAGTTTATGATATTCTGATCGGCATCGATAGTGTCGGCAGATGATCATCGTTTTTCAAGAGACGGAATGTTCAGTACTGGGGGGCTTGCAATTCAAGATTGAAGATTTGTGTTTATTCATTATTTGTACATCGACACATGCAGCGAAATGCGTTGTTTGGTAAACAGCCAACACACCCGAGGGTTTGTTGGGGCAGCCCGCGAGTCTTGCCACCAATCCCGTCCCAATAGAGCAAACCCACAACATTGAACAGAACGATAGAGAACACTGCAAAACAGAACACAAATAGCAACAAAACAAAGGCAGCAACACAAGCCCCGTCCCTCCCTCCCACCCTCGCAACAGAGAGTCCTCCAGCCTACATCGGACTTGGACACGCAGGCACTGGGCGTTCAACTGCCTCAGCGGACTCACAGAAATTCACCGATTTCTGGGGATCCGGCCGACGGGAATTGAGTTCAAAGCCGAAAGTAAATTTATTATCAAAGTACATGTATGTTACCATATTGGACACGGGGATTCGATTTCTTGCCTCCATCCTCAATGAATTCAACAACGCTAAAAGAATCAATGAAAGGCCGCCCCCAGCAACGCCGAAAACCAGTGTCCAAAAGATAACGAAATATCTGCAATAAATTAAGGAATACGGAATAAATATCGAGAAAAAGACTGAAGAGTCTTTGAAACTGAGTCCATAGGATGCAGGAACAGTTCACTGACGGGACAGTGACGTTGGGTGAAGTGACATTATCCCCTCTGGTTCAGGAGCCTGACGGTTTAGGGCTAGTGACTGTTCATGACCCTGGTGGTGTGAGTCCTGAGGCTCTTGTACCTTATTTCTGATTATGGATGCTGCTTTACCGGGACAATGCGCCGGGTCTGTGTGCTCAATGGTGAGGAGGGTTTTACCCATGATGGACTGGGTTGTATCTATTTCTTTTTGTAAATTTTTCCGTCAAGGACATTGGCGTTTCTGTATCGGGCTTCCAGACACTATGGTCTCCACCACAGCTCCATAGACCTTTGTCAAAGTTTTGATGTCATGCCGAATCTTCGCACACTTCTGGTGCCCATAACAGGCCCTCTGCAATGCTACCATCGAGGAATTGAAGGTTGCTGACCCTCTCTACCTCTGATCCCCCGATGAGGACTGCCTCATGGATCCGGTTTCCACCTCCTGAGGTCAATAATCAGCCCCTTGTTCTCGCTGATATTGAGTCAGAGGTTGTTGTTGTGGCTCCGCCCACCCGGATTTTCAGCCTCGCTCCTGTTTGCTGATTCGTCACCGCCTCTGATCCAGACAATGGTAGTGGTGACGTCAGCGAACTCTAACATGCCATTGGAGCTGTGCTCAGCCTCACAGTCATCAGTATCAAACGAGTAGAGCGGGGACTAAGCACACAGTCTTGTGGTACACGTGTGCTGATGGAGATTGTGGAGAGCATGTTTTTGCCAATCCGGACTGAATGGGGTCTCCAAGGAAATCACGGATCCCATTGCACAGGACAATACTGAGCCCATGGGCTTCCGATTAGAACCTTGGGTCTTGATCCTGGACATTGGGCACATGACTCGCCGATCAAGCTCGAACTACGCAGTCGCCGATGGCAGAGACCCGAATGTTCGTCGTCGGTCTACAATCTTATCGATTAGTGAATCCAGGGGGTCATCGGAACGACCCGCAGGGAACTCGGCCTCGACATAACTGTCTCCTCCCTTGTCCCAGAACTGGCACCAGAGTGATATTTTGTCTATTGTTCAGTTCATTATTATTTGGATTTCATTGGCACCGTTTCCCTGACCTGGTGTAAAATTTATCTTCAAGAACGAGCGTCTGCCTCCACAGCCTCGGCGAGTCCTGGATCCCTGACCCTTCTTGTCTCCGGTCCGGTTGACCATCACTCTCCCCATTGATCGCTTTGCTGTTATTTGTTGCCAGAAATTGAAAATAAAATATGGTAACCCAATATCTGCGTCGCTGATTTTGGCGACCACTGGCATTTTCATGTGTTTACAAAACTCTCCTTTCTGCTTTATATATCCGCTGTCAAAGGTGATCAATAACATACGATGGCGTTGTAAACTCAGACAAGGTGAGTACACTGAAACCCGGCGTGTGCGCTCTCATTTAGAGTTACACTCCGTTCATACCATTCGCTTTAGTTTTATTTCTGAAGCTGTGACAGTCTGGAGCATATTAGTGGACAGTCACGTGTGTAATGGAGTTGTGGGGAGAACAAGGTCGGACACTCGAGTGACCCGGAGAGGGGAAGCAGACGGAAGTCTGTGATTTTATTGTTCAGTCATTCCTGTCAGTTTTACCACATTCTGCGCGGCGTCCGGCATGAACCCTGTATTTATTATATCGCAGGAGAGTATCCAGACGGAGTTAAAGATTATACCCTTGAATATTTCTCATATATGGTCCATAACATAAGCCCGTGCACGAGGATTCTTCATCCATGTCTGACACATTCCGTGTTCAGGGATCAATTCCGGGACTTTATTCCGGGTTTTCCAACCTGGGACCCACGGTCCCCTTGCTCACTGGTTTCAGTTCATGACATAAAAGGGTCGGGAACACTGAAGGCGCAGGGCGTGGTGGAGATCTTTCTTGGCCTGGAGATACAGAGGATCTCCCGGAAGGTTGTGTGTGAAATGACGACAGCTTGGCAAGGTCGCTCTCTGTCATTCCCCAGCACTCTGACCTATACAAGAGTGTGGACAGATCACAGCTCTGCAAAGCTTCACCTTGGGGTGGACGCTGTAGTTGGTTGATCTACATATGTTGTGTCATTGTTCTGAAGACATTTCTCGCTGAGTCTGCACTGGATTGTGTTCCTGGTCCCCCCATCCTGCTGAATGATGCTGCGCAGGTCGGTGAATCTGCCGGTGCTGGGTAAGTCGATGCCACGGGCCTTGACGAGAGGAGGAGACTCTGCATTGAGGGTCATGGTCTCAGTCTTTCTCTGGCTGACTGTGAGTCCAACCAGTGTACAGTGTGTGTATCTGTGACAGTAATGTGAGGCCATCCGCAAAGTCAAGCTCTTCCAAGCAGAGAATGGAGTCCACCAAATGACTCTCTATTTATCTTTCGTTGTTTCCCTCATAACACAGTCAATCACCGGGATAAACAATATCGCCGGCATTATACAGCCTTGTCTGACTCCTGCCCTGACTTCAAAGCTCAGGTTTCTAGCCCAGCTGTGCGTAGAAGCTCAGGGTGAGTTGGACAATTTTTACCCCCTACTGTTACACTATTTGAGGTGACTTATTTTGTTCTATTTTACTTCTCTTCTAATATTTGTTTATCTGTCCACTTGTAATGCTGCTGTGACACTGTCATTTCCTTTGGGAACGTTAAAGTATCTATCTTTTGTCTAATTTCAGACTGCTCTGACATGGAGGTAAATTTCTGTCTCTCTACCTTGCCTGTACATTGCATGCACCTACTAGGTCTGTATTTAGCAGGGAATGTTCCCAGGAGGACAAGCCCCGTCTCTGTCATCGTTCCTTATCAATAATCACACCATTCCAAACAATATCCTGGTGAATCTCACCGAGATTTCCTTTGGTGGAGAAGCTTGCTCAGATTGGGGATTTCCATCGATGTCCAGGAACAAAAAGAGAAAACAGACACCTGTCTAGCCTCTGGCGTTCAGATCAGTTTGTAGAGTGAAACTACACCAGAAGATGACAGAGACAGAACAATAAAAATTGAGAAGCAAAAGTTTTCCCCGGGTATCAGCGAGAAGGTGAGATACTAAACCACTGCAAAATGGTTAATTGATCTGCTGTTAGTGTAGCAGCGAGCAACTACTGACAGCTTTGCAAACTGGAGTTGATCCGGACGATGACGGGGGCAGGAAAACCTGGCGATCCTCTACCGTTCCGGTTTCCATCAAAATCCCGAATATGTGCAGGTTGGTGGTTCATTGGACACTGAAACATAATCTCCTTTATCGCTGTTATGCCGTTGGCCCCCTCCTTTGTGAAAATCGCAAGAACTCTAGTTAAGGGGGGGGGGGGGGGGTCAACTGACCCAAGAGAGAAAGAGACGTGCTGAATAGACACAGGAAAATGGGAGAGAGAGAGAGAGAGAGAGAGAGAGAGACGTGCGGAAGACCACGTTCTCCCAAGAAGCAGAATAAAGGTGACTTTGACTATTGTCTCATGGAGACCACGTGAAAAGCCCTCGGGCAAAGTGGGCTGGTTGAGAGAGAGATCGCATTACCTGCAACTTGATTGACACCTGCGATCCCGTGAAGAAGTATAAAGGCGGGTCTGAGGGGAGGACCCTCAGACGCACCCAGACGCACCCAGTAGACACGAGATCGATTCCCGTGGGAGCGGGACGCCATTTTGAAGGAAGCCACGTTCGTTAGATTCCGAATTTGAATCTGTGGCTAAAACCAACGAAAGACTGCTTTTAAACAACAACGGGGAAGTCTGCTCCCCTGGTTCCAAGGATTTGCTCTGCCAAGACGACGGGCAAGTGTGTATCTTTTCTAAGTCGTCTCTCTCTCTCTCTCTCTACAACGTGAAAATCCCAGCGGTTCCCAAAAGGAAAAGCCGGCAAACTTCTGAGTGACTCTTTATATTTCCGTTGGACTCAGTATTAACCCCTAGACAACTGTAGAGCTTATTTCTGATTGATTTTGGTTACACCGGTGTTTTAGATTGAGTTTTGACGACGTGTATGATCTGAATGTTTTGTATTAACCATACGTTTGTGCCCTTGTTGAATCAAACGTTTGAAAATAGTAGCATCCGACTCAGCTGATCCATCTATCTTTGCTGGTAAGTTACCTGGTTACGGGGTTTTCGTAACAGCGCGTAGAAAGAGGTTCTTCTCCGCGCGTTCTAGAATGAGAAGCTAAAACTGACCAATCCGTTATTAAGGTAGAAGGAGTCAATTTTAGAAAACCTAGCACATTTATTTTTCAACATAGTCCCCTCCTACATTTACACAGTTAGACCAGAGGTCGTGGAGCATACGGATCTTGGACCTCAAGAAAGTGTCCACAGATTGGTGACTGATACGTTCGTAGCCTAAGGTAGAAGGAGGAGAGTTATACAGCTCTCGTTACATGTACATGCAGGCCCACTATTTGAGTGACTATGCAGAAAGTTTGAAGTTAATAACTCATCTCCTTCTGCCTAGGCCAAGAACTTATCAATCACCCCTCGTATACATACAGAAAGATGCCGGTAAAAAGGCCAGCAATAAAGGATCACACCCGCCCTTTCCATTGACTGTTCGTTCCACTCCCATCAGGAAACAGGTTACACAGCATCCACCCCAGGGCCACCAGACTCAAAAACAATCCTTTTCCCCAAACCGTCAGGCTGATCAACCTTGGAACACCGCTACATACACATCACGTCGTGTCACTTTATGTATATACAATCCGTCTCTCTATATGACAGTCACACATCATTGTGTTTTAAAGGGATGTTTTTATTGGTTGTGTTTTTGTTTGGTTTATTCTCTTCACAATGTTTATTGTGTTTTTTCTCATGCTGCATCGAATCCGGAGTAACATTCACTACGTTCTCCCTGACACTCGGGCACTGACGGATAACAATAAACCATCATGAAGCGTGAATCTTGAATATCTGAATAAAATTCTGCAAAATAAATCCCACGATTTACCATTACATCTAACGTCTCTTTCTCTGCCAAACTCCCACCTGACGTTGCCGTTGTTTACATCCATGTGTAACTTATTTGAGTATTAAATAGTACATTCATGGTCGGGAGATACTGAAAGCGGCCGTGGCCGGCGTCAGTTCTTTAGTTTGTGAATGAATCGCTGCAGTGACGTCACAGGGTATTTCACTGCGCTGATGAGCTGTTCTCTGAACTTGTACCCGACCTGCTGAAGGATATATTGGGAATCGGTGTAATTGCTGGGATTTGTTCGGGAAATGTGATAACACAGGAAATTTACAACAGTAGGTGACGACAGTAGAATGAAGCTGCCGGATATGGAGAACAGTAAGATCACCGACCTCCTCCTGCTCTCCATCTCCGGGTCACTCCGATTGTCTCCCTTGCTCTGACCCCTTAATGCCTTGCGCACTCGACTGGCCAATAGGATGTGTCTGACTGTCAGAAAGTTGAGAAGCAGGATTAAAGCAAAGGGGACCTACGGAGTTAAAATCCTGCACAAAGTATTAAAAGACACCCACCCGTGCTCAGTATAATAACTTGCCCTTAATTTGCAGAACCAAAAAACATTATTAATCAGTGTCCCTGGCTTATGTGTAAAATAGAAAGGAACGATGTTTTATCCACCTATGTAAACTACTTTCCCGTAACTATAACTCTTCCCTCCTACACGGGCCATAACCCGACTTTTTAACGCCCACCTCTCTAAGTGTCTTTTAAACGTCACAGTTACACAAACCACTACCACACTGTTCCAAAAACCCACCACACTGTGTAAAGAAAACTTACTTCTGACATCTCCTCCACTGTCCTTGCCGCTACCTGCAAGGAGTTTGTGCATTCTCCCCGTTTCCGCATGGATAATCTGATCTGATTTTACTTAGACCTGCCCCACCTCCTCTACCTATTACCTCGTCCTGTCATTGCACCCAGCATTTTAAACCGCTTTTTATAATATTTATATTAGCAATGCATTTTATTCCATATCCGTACTTTAACCTCTAACTTTATTTTAAACATTCTTTATTCTTCATCATTGCTGAATGTTGGGTTATTTTTTCACGTGTTTCTCTTGTTGGCGAGCACACCACAGCAAATTCCCTATACAGTGATGTGAACAAGTCTTAGTCACACATATGTAGCTCCGGAGCCAAAGAGTTTTGCACATTACTGTAGTAACTTTACGTATTGCACTTCACTGCTGCCGCCAAGAAACAAATTTCATGACATACGTGAGTGATGACAAACCTGATTCTGATATGGGTCTCTATTGTGGACTGAGAGTGGGAAGGGGCAGGGTCAGTTTAATCACGTTTGGGAAAGCGGGAAGGGAGAGGTGAGGGAGCGGGAAACACCAGTGATTCATTTTATGATGATCAATAAACCAATTGTTTGCAATAAAATGACCTTGCCTGGAGTCTCAGTGCTGGGTGTCTCTGCACCTACGCCACACCCACACGCCCCTAGCACTCCTTCTCTGCTAACTTTTCCACACTTCCTCCTGCGGCGGTCCACCCTCGCCATTCCCAAGTTTCTTCATTTTCAATCCTTCTATTCCCTTCCATAAGGTCTGCCTTACCCCTCCATTATTTGCCACAAATACAGCTACACCCCAGCTCTCAGTGATAACCTAACATCCTTCTGGAGCATTGAGAAATTTATACGCTTAATATCACGTTTGTTTCCACTGATATTGAGGTAGTCATTCTGGGCTGGAAACAGTTAAATCAGTGTGTTTGTTCAGTGACTGTAATTAATGACGGTCTATCTGGAAACCGGTGGCGTTTGAGACTTTTCCTTCCCTCCAGTTCATCAGCAAATATGGCTCTTTACTTCCCACAAATCTGTGAGATAATTTCCATCAGCACTGCCGGGACAACTGCGCCTCCCTGAGGCAGAGCGTGGTATTACACGTGAGAAATGTATAGCTCGGTTTTGCATTCTCGCTGCTGTTTGTTGTATAACAGGTATCAATGGTATAAACCACGCATTTGGTCCTCTGTACACTCAAACTGAGATGTAGCTATTTTTTTGCCCTGAATGCAATATTGACTCCTCAAGACATATCACTTTAAGCTGACGTTCTGGGTAAGATACTTCACATTCTACTTTCAAGAGACGCACAATCTCACTTTTATCGCAACTCCCACCTGTGTTGATGTCAGCTTCATTTCCATCTCTATTGACTGATTTATTTATTCAGAGATACAGCATAGTAACAGCCAATGAGCTCGCACCGCCCAATTACACCCATGTGACCAGTTACCCTACTGACCCGCACGTCTCTGGGATGTGGGAGGAAACCGGGGCACCTTGAGGAAACCCACGTTGGGAACGTACAAACTTACAGACTGCGGAACTGAACCCGGGTCGCTGGCGCTGTGAAGCGTTACACTAACTGCTAAGTACCGTGCCAACACTGACAGCCCATGGTGATTTTCACCGGTTACCACATGAGAGGTATTGTTTAGCCAGAGGTGGATAAAATCCCCGGGGCCACGGCAAGTTTACCTTTAGATCTTGTGGAAAAGTAAGGAAGAAATCGAGTAAACCCTTGTAGAAATTGTATCTTCGTCTTGTGATGCCCTGGTTAACGACCTGTTTAATTGTATTTCTACAGTGTTGCAGCGGACGGGGTATTTGAGGAATAGAATCTACAAGCATTCGGATAGAAAATAATCTTATTAGATGGTTTTCCCCATGGGAAATCGTGTCGGAAAAAGCTATTGGAATATCTTTTTGACCAAGGGGATATGAGGATAGAGGAAATCATAGATAGAAGGCTCGACTGGGAGGTAGGATCGTATGGGATGGCTTGATGGATGCATAACTGGCTCGGTGCTCGGACACAAAGGGTGAAGGTTGAATGTGATTTTCTCGGACTGGAGGCCCATGACTAGTTGTGTGCCACAGGGATGGACGTTGTGAACTTTTCGCTTCATTATTTATTATTTGAAGAATGTAAACGGCGTGGTTGGTGGAAGTTTTCACGTGATACTAAATTAGGTAGTAATGTAAACACAAGAGACTCTATAGATTCTGGTCATCCAGAGCAACACACACAAAATGCTGGAGGAACTCAGCAGGTCAGGCACCATCTATGGAAATGAATATACAGCCGATATTTCGAGCCAAGACCCTTCTTTAGAACTGGGAATCAAAGGGGATAATGCCAGAATAAGAAGGTGGGGGAAGGGAAGGGGGACTAGCTGGAAGATGATAGGTGAAGCCAAGTGGATGGGAAAGGTAAAGGGCTGGAGAAAGAGGAATCTGTACATGGTGGGCGGGCTGTACCTAAGCCGGAGAGAACCGATACCCTCGCAGGGAGATTCGCTGGTGCTACTCGGGAGGAGTAGAGCGAACCGGGTGGTGGTGGGGAAAGATGATGACATCACAACGGCAGTGAAGACGGAGGAAGGCTTCAGCCGTGAAGAGATCCCAGTCCCCTTGCATTCGGAGCCACTGGATCTGATAACGATCTCTCACGGGCCGTGCATCAACCTCCCCACGTTGAACAAAGTCATGCAGAAGCATTCTCCATTAAGGGATTCGGCCCTAATGTCCAGGTTATGTAGGTCCCGGATCGGACTCAACAGCCAACTGAGGACCCACCGATAGACAACCTCTTCAGAGAACATCATACCCGACTCGTGGTTGCACTGTGGTTAGTGAGAGGTGATAGTGGATGAGTGGTGGAAACTGATCAAGGCCTGAGGGAAATTTATTTCAATGTAAGGAGTATCACCGGTAAGCCAGGCATGAAACTCTCACCTATTTCCTTGTGGGTGTGGGAGAGAGAGGAGAGAGGAGGTAAGGGGACTTTGCTCTCAGGTAGTTTCCCCTCACCAGTGTACCTGGGGGAACTGGGATTTGTGAGGCTGAGGGTGTGTGAGGAGAGAGAGGAGAGGTGAGGGGGTTACACTCGCGAATTTGGGTTCTATCTATTCACAGGTGTCCCTGGGAGGACTTTGTTGTGTGAGGGTGTGGGGAGAGAGAGGAAAGGGGAGGGGAGGGGGGTTTCACTCAGGTATTTGAGGTCTGTCCACTCACCGATGTCCCTGGGGGGACTGGGAATTGTGAAGGTGAGGGTGTGGTGGAGGGCTAAAGCTGTGAGGGTGATGGGATGGGGTTGCGGTTCAGGGTGTTCACAGCCTGTGGGAATACGGACAGGAGGGAATTGGGGAGGAGAGGGTTTGTCAGTGGGGAGGAGAGAGGGCAGGTCCGTTTGGAGGGTTTACAGAGGGAGGAGGTCCGGGCTCCATACTGACGGGCTCCCATTACTCTCCTGCTCCTAGACCCTGAGAACCCACCCAACTCCAGGGCCCCATCCACCGACCTCTCCTCTTTCTGGTAGTTCAAGATTTGGGGATTCAGATGTTTCATTCGCTTTAGAAAGGGATGCACAAAGAAAAGATGGGGGTGAGAAATGTCTAAATGTTTCTTCAACATTGCTGCCGTATTTGCTCCCACCGCCTCCCTGTCAGTGTGTTCCAGGTTGCTGTCATTCTCTTTGTCAAAGAACTTGCCTCGAAAATGTTCCATTAAATTTCCTACTCTCCTCTTAAATCTTTGCCCTCTCGTGTTTAACATTTCTACCGTAGGAGAGAAACTTTGACCATCTACCCTATCTCTGCCGGTCATTATTGTACAGACTTCTATCAGATCTCTCCAGGGAGAGATCTCCCTGGAGCGTAAGCTATATTGAGCTTATAGAATCAACGCAGAGCTACTTAGATGGATTCGAAATTGACAGAAACAGGAAGCAGATGGTGTTGGTTCAAGTTTGTTTCTCTGAATGGAGACTGGTCTCTAGGTGTGTGCCGCAGGGATCGGTGTCAAGACCCTTGTTAATTGTTATTTATGGAAACGATTTGGATACAAATGCAGAAGGCTGGACCTGTAACAAGACACACCCAACAGCGCCAACCTCCAGAGTTTAGACTCTCTAACTCTCCGCAGTACGAATGGCTGGCGAAGTGACCCGAAACGTGTCTAAAAAGGCTGGTGACGCAGATAGCAAAGACAAGGGCTCAACTTATGAGAATTTGTCAGAGACTTTTCTACCTTCCCTGTTACATCAGGATTTGGGTAGTAAGGAGGGTCAGAAAGACTTGTCCTTGTCCAGGGATGAATTTATAGCGGAACAAAGTCGAGATTCTGAAATTACTGCGTTAAAGCAGACAGCTCTCACAGAAGAGGACGTTCAGAGAGAGTCAGTGGGATATTATCTTAAGGATGGGGTGTTAATGAGGAAGTGGAGACCACCTACTGTGCCTGCAAGTGAGGATTGGGACATTGAACATCAAGTGCTGGTCCCGAAAGTTTACAGGACTGAGATCTTTAACATGACTCATAGTTTGCCTTTAGGTGGACACTTTGGAGTGAGAAAGACAGTGAACAGGATTATGAGGGAATTCTACTGGCCTAATTTAAGGAAGGATGTTGTGAACTTTTGCAGGACTTGCCATGCCTGTCAGGTTGCGGGAAAACCTAATCGGGTGATCCCGCCGGCACCACTTAGACCAATACCTGCTTTTGGTGAACCTTTTTCTGGGATCATGAGTATTTGTTAACAATCATGTGTGCTGCGTCTAGGTTCCCTGAAGCGGTGCCTCTCAGAAACATCAGGGCCAAGACTGTGGTAAAAATACTTATTAAATTTTTCACACTGGTAGGTCTACCTAAAGAAGACCAATCTGGCGAGGGATGTAACTTTACTTCGAGAACATTCCAGGGGATCGCTGATGAGTTGAGAGCTAAGCACATTGTGTCATTTTCATATCACCCTGAGTCCCAGGGGTCTTTGAAGCGGTTTCACTCCACTCCTAAGATGATGATGAAAACGTACTGTGAGGAAACTGGAAGAAACTGGGATGAAGGGGTTCCCCTACTCCTATTTGCTGTTAGAGATTCGATTCAAGAGTCTTTGGGGTTCAGCCCGTTTGAACTTGTTTTTGGTCACAAAGCTCGGAGACATTTGACCCTACTTAGAGAGCAATGGTCAGATCAGGAAGTGTGCAAGAGCGTGCTTAGTTGTGTTTTGGAATTCAGAGAATGACTTAACAAGGCTTGTGACCTTGCGAAGCAGAATTTAAAGCACTCTCAGATAAACACGAGGCAGTGGTATGACAGAAAAGCGAGGGAGCAGAGATACCGTGTTGGAGATAAGGTCTTGGTGCTGTTCCCCCTCCATAGCAACCCACTTAAGGTGAGATTTAGTGGACCATATGAAATAATTAAGAAAATTGATTCTTTGGATTATGTTATTAGAACTCATGACCAACGGAAGGAAACACAGGTCGTGCACGTAAATATGATCAAGCGTTATCATGGCCTCGAACCTGCACCTGCAAGTACTGTTATGACAACGGAGGAGATTGTGGCGCCTGATACTGGGATACCAGAACATTTTAATAAGCACAATGTAGTCGCCACAAGACTCGGGAGTTCTGATGTTTTTAAAAATATTGATGGAAACATTCACCATTTGCAGCCAAGGCAGCAAAAACAACTGAAGAACTTAATTAATAAGTACAGAGATTTATTCCGTGACATTCCAAGACCGTGCACAGCTGCGGTGCATGACGTCATTGTAGACAGAGTCGATCCCATTAGGCATTACAGAATGCCTAGTTCATTACTGAATGAACCAAGACAAAAATAAAATGGTTGAACAAGAAATTGAACACATGCTAAAAGCCGGCATAATTAGGCCATCCACCGCAGACTGGGCGTCGCCCTAAGCCGGACGGGAGCATGAGAATCTGCACTGACTACAGGAAATTAATGCAGTAACTAAGACAGATGCTTATCCTATCCCAAGAGTGGATTACCGTATTGACAGAGTGGGGAGGGTTAAATACCTGACAAATATTGACCTGTTGAAATGTTACTGGTCAGGAAGGGCTAAAGAAATATCTGCATTAGTGACACCATCTGAACTGTATGGGTACAATGTTTTGCCCTTTGGGATGAAAAATACTCCAGGGACGTTCCAAAGGATGATGAATGGTGTGAGTAAAAGTTTAGAAAATACTGTGGGTTATATTGATGATTTGGTTGTATGGAATGACACTTAGGAAGAGTAGTAGGCAAACTGTTTCAACGGCTGTCCAAGGCAGATCTCACTGTAAACCTTGCTCAAAGTGAATTTGGCCACGCCACTGACACGTACCTTGGCTATATGGTAGACCATGGCCAACTGACACCTGTGCAGGTCAAGGTTCAGGCTATTGCTGAGGTTCAGGTTCCGACCGGCAAGAAAGTGTTAAGAAAGTTTTTAGGAATGGTTGGGTATAACAAAGTTTTGTAAGAACTTCGCAGACATCGCTCACCCCCTAACGAAACTCCCAGGGAAGAGTGAAAGATTTGTGTGGACTGACCTTTGTCAGGAGGCTGTTGACCGCCTGAAAACCAGCCTGTGTTATTACCCTGTGCTCAAAGCACCTGATTTCAATAAAACATTTTCAACCGCGGTAAACGCTAGTGATGAAGCAGCTGGGGCAGTATTGTTGCAAGGGGATTTAATGTCCATCAGAAAAATTACTCCACTTTTGAAAAAGACTTGCTAGCATTCATTTTAGCATTGCAGCATTTCGATGTCTACATATGTCCTGCACAGAAACAGCTTGTCGTTTACATTAGTGTTTCTGAGTCCATTAGTGTTTCTGAGTAAAATGAAGGATAAGAACAGAAGGTTACTTAACTGGAGTCTGATCTTGCAAGAGTATGACATGGAAATAAAACACGTGAAAGGTACTGACAATGTTATAGCAGACTGTTTGTCCAGATGTTAAGTTTGAGTTGGTATTGCTTAGCTATGTTACCTGACAATTGCACACGCATTGCTTTAAGCTGTATAATCGATAGTTAAGACAAAAAAAAGTAGTTTCATCGAAGATTTTCTTAAAAGGAAGGAGGTGTGACGAGATCTGAAGGATTATTCTAAGTGGACTGTGCCTTTAAAAAGAGAGAGAGGGAGCGAACAGCTTGTGCGCTATTACAGGGAGAGAGAGAGGGCAACAAATAGTCTGTGAGTTGCCTTGGAAACTGAAAGGCGTAAGTATATGACGGACAGTTCTTGTTCAGCACTTGTGAGATATATACAAGGTCAGTTGGCTTTGTAATCAGACACGCCAGACATCAAGGAAAACATTGGTTGAGCTTTGTGTGCCCATGAAAAGGGTGGAGTTTTTTCTCACAGTGTGGACAAATAGGTGACCGGTGGAACGCTATCAGTGTGTTTAACCCGTGCCTGGGTTGGTAGCGGGACCACGTGAAAAGGGCATCCTCCTTTTGTGCTCACGGTCGGTGACTGTACGTTTCGGAAGATTCAACTAGGAGGACGACGTGGAAGATCAACAGCATCGGCACTGAGAAGACAAATCAACTCCCTCTCTCTCTCCAACTCTACTTAAACCAAATTCCAGAACTACTTACCATACCACCGTAAGACTGTATCATCTGATCCCCTGAGCTGGGAGAAGCTTGGGAACTTTATTTATGCATATACTTTGCTAACCTATTTTGCCTTATCTTGTTTTATATTTCTTTATCACGTAGTTATTAATAAAATAGAGTTTACAACGGAAGACTCAGACTCCAGGTGTGTCCATTTCTGCTGGTCCTTTTTAACCCGTTATGGGGTACGAAACCAAATTGGGGGCTCGTCCGGGATATAACATATTTCCTGGCTCTATTTAAAAACTTATTGGAGGCTTCATCGACTAGCTGATTTAATTGGGGAAATTCCCTTTCATTTGGGTGAGAGGATTATCCTCAGAAATGGAGTTTTACGTTAACAAGTTTGTGGCAGAACCAACCCCTGAGGATGTTGGATGATGCTAAGATGGATGTGCTTTTGGGAATTGCTCGTAAGTTAAAGTTTAAGGATACCACTCGAATGACGAATGACGAAGGAAGGTACAGCTGTTAATAACACAGCATTATGTAGCCGAGATTTAATTCAAAGTGGAGATGTTGGAAATGTTTGTGGAAGGTAAAGTGTTTACTGAGGCTGAGGTTCAGCTTCAGGCAGCAAAAATGAAGTATGACTATGTGTTGCAATTAAAATGGCTCGAGGCTGAGGAGGACGAAGACAAGCAAAGGGACGAGGCTGAAAAACAGAGACAGTTTGAGAGGGAGAAATTTATGTTCTTCAATCGCTGGTATAACTCGGAAGGGGTAACTGAGGGTTTGGATAGCTTGAAAGAGCTGGTCTTGATTGAAGACTTTAAGAAGTGTGTTCCCGATTATGTAAGGGCATACCGAGATGAAAAGGATGCCGCTATCTGGTGGGAGTCTGCTAGGTTAGCAGACGAGGTTGCTTTAACCCACATTGTTGACTTTACTCCGGATGAGAGTTTCCCAGAGTTTCCCTGGGTGGATCAGGGTAACCTGGAATATGAGACTGGGACTGGTATTGAAAGCCTGGAAGAGGCAGCTGTCCCGATTGCCTGTGTTCAGGTTGTTGAAGCACCAGGGAATTCCCAGGGTGTTGAACCTTGTGTTGAAACTCAGTAAAGGTCTGAGGTGTCTTACTCGGTTGAAAAGGAAAGCAGTGCTTTTGAGTCAGATTAGCTTGGTTCAGTGAACAAAGGATTAACCTGGGTGCCAGTGGAAATTGAGGATTCTCAGTCACTTGTGTTAGACGGTGTTCTGAAAAGTGGTGATGAGTTGAAAGCTAGTGAGGTAAATGTTATTGAAAGTGTTGAGAAAGGCGCTGTTTCTGGATTTTTGAATAAAGAACTTGAAAAGTTTGGATTGATTTCGCGACCTTTGACCCGGCTTTCACGACAATGGCCTGTTAAAGAAGTACGTGACACTCTGCTGAAGTTTGTTTCAGCATTTGGACATAAACGCCTTCAAGGTTATGGAGTTGCTTTTCACGATTTTGATGTTGGAGGGAAAGGATTGTTTTGGTTTTGAGAGGCCACCTGCATGGGTTACTGTGGAGACGAATCGAGCTAAAGGTCGTAGGAATAGGATAAAAGGGTGTTTGGGATTTTTCATAATGTAAACATGGTCTTCGCAAGTCTCGTGATGGTACACAGTTTGGTAAGCATTATGGATAGGTTGGCACCTGTCCAGGGTGAAATTTATTCAGCATTACAGCTAACGAGCAAGCCTGCGGCTGATGACCCACACAGAGATACTGATGTTTACTCCACATGCGCAGTGACCTGAAGCAGGTCTAAAAACGCTGCTGACACAGATAGCAAAGACAAGGGTTCAATTTATGAGATTTTTTCAGAGACGTTTCTACCTTCCATGTTACATCAGGATTTGGGTAGTAAGGAGGATCAGAAAGGGTTGTCCTTGTCCAGGGATGAATTTATTAGCGGAACAAAGTCGAGATTCTGAAATTGCTGCGTTAAAGCAGACAGCTCTCACAGAAGAGGTCGTTCAGAGAGAGTCAGTGAGATATTATCTTAAGGATGGGGTGTTAATGAGGAAGTGGAGACCACCTCCTGTGCCTGCAAATGAGGATTGGGCCATTGGACATCAAGTGGTGGTTCCGAAAGTTTACAGGGCTGAGATTTTAAACATGACTCATAGTATACCTCCAGCTGGACACTTTGGAGTGAGAAAGACAGTGAACAGGATTATGAAGGAATTCTACTGGCCTAATTTAAGAAAGGATGTGGTGAACTTTTGCAGGACTTGCCATGCCTGTCAAGTTGCGGGAAAACCAAATCACATGATCCCACCGGCACCACTTAGACAAATACCTGCTTTTGATTAACCTTTTTCTGGGGTAGTGGTGGATTGTGTTGGCCCATTGCCAAGGACTGCAGCTGGTCATGAGTATTTGTTAACAATCATGCGTGCTGCGTCTAGGTTCCCTGAAGCGGTGCCTCTCAGAAACATCAGGGCCAAGACTGTGGTAGAAGCCCTTATAATTTTTTTTCACACTGTAGGTCTACCTAACGAAATCCAATCTGATCATAGTAGTAAATTTATTTCGAAAACATACCAGGGGATAGTTAAAGAGTTGAGATCTAAGCACCTTGTGTCATCTGCATGTCACCCAGAGTTCCTGGGGTTCAGTCCATTTGAACTTGTTTTTGGTCACAAAGCTAGGGGACCTTTGATCCTACTCAGAGAGCAATAGTCACATCAGAATGTAAGCATCAGCGTGCTTGTTTATGTTTTGGAATTCAGAGATAGACTTAAAAAGGCTTGTGACCTTGCAAAGCAGAATTTACAGCACTCTCAAATAAACATGAAACAGAGGTATGACAGGAGAGCGCGAGAGCAGAGATATCGTGTTGGAAATAAGGTCTTGGTGCTGTTCCCCCTCCATACCAACACCTTTAAGCCGAGATTTAGAAGACTATATGAAATAATTAAGAAAATTGATTCTTTGAATTATGTTATTGGAACTCCTCACCGACGGAAGGCTACACAGCTCCTCCACGTAAATATGATCAAGCTTTATCATGACCCTGAACCTGCACCCGTAAGTACTGTTGTGACAACGGAAAAGATTGAGGTGTCTCGTACTGGGATACCAGATCATTTTAGTCAGCACAATGTAGTCTGCACAAGACTGGGAATTCTGATGTTTTGATAAATATTGACAGGAAGATTCATCATTTGCAGCCGAGGCAGCAAAAACAACTGAAGAAAAAACAATCCCAAGCTATCAGACTCCTCAATACCCAGAGCCTGGACTGACACCTTGCCCTTTTGGCCTGTTTATTATTTATTGTAATGCCTGCACTGTTTTTGTGCACTTTACGCAGACCTGTGTAGGTCTGTAGTCTAGTGTAGCTTTCTCTGTGTTGTTTTTTTTACACAGTTCAGTCTCGTTTTTGTACTGTGTCATGTAACACCATGGTCCTGAAAAACGTTACCACATTTTTACTGTGTTCTGTACCAGAAGTTATGGTCAAAATGACAATATAAGTGACTTGACTTGACTTGACTAGTGTTTCTGAGTAAAATAAATTTTAAGAATAGAAGTTTACATAACTGGAGTCTGATCTTGCAAGAGTATGACATGGAAATAAAACACGTGAAAGCTACTGACAATATTATAGCAGAGTGTTTGTCTATAATTTAAGTTTGAGTTTGTATTGTTTTGCTATGTTACCTGATAATTACACATGTATTGCTTTAAGCTGTATAATCGACAGTTAGGACAAAAAAATTGCAGTTTGATGAAAATTTTTCTTAAAAGGAGAAAGGTGTGACGAGATCTGAAGGATTATTCTAAAGTGGACTGTTCCCATTAAAAAAGAGAGAGAGGGACCAAACCGCTTGTGTGCTATTTCAGCAGGAAGAGAGAAAATCTGTGAGTTGCCTTGGAAACTGAAAGGTGGAGCTACATGATGGAGAGCTCGTGTTCTGCACTGGAGATATCTGCAAGGACAGTTGGTTTTTTAAGCAGACACACGGGAGACACACGACGCCAGAGGCAAGGAGGACACTGGTGAGCTTTGTGTGCCCGCGACAAGGGCGGGGTTTTGTTCACAGTGTGGACAAAGGAGTGACCGATGGAACGCTATCGGTGTGTTTAACCCTCGCCTGGGTTGACGGCGTTACCGTGGGAAACGGTCCTCTTTTTGTGGTCACAAGTCGGTGACTGTAAGTTTTGGGAGCAGGAAGGCGACGTGGAGGATCGGCATCGGCACTGGGAAGACAAAACAACACCCTCCGTCTCTCTCCAGCTCTACTCAAATCAAATTCCAGATCTGAACTGACTACTTACCATTCCACCGTAAGACTGTATCACCTAACCACCTGAGCTGGGAAGCTTGGGAACTTTATTTACTCACTTATATATGCATATACTATGCTAATTTGTTTACATAGTCTTGCTTTATATTACTTTATCACGTAGTTGCTAATAGAGTTTATAACGGAAGACTCAGACTCCAGGTGTCTCCATTTCTGCTGGTTCTTTTTAAACTGTTACGGGGAACGTAACAGGTACCTGAGAGAGTCAGGGTCCAGTTTCTTTCTACACCTCCTCATTATCACTCAAACCACCCGCCGCCCTGTCAGGACAGACGCTGCAAATTCCCCCAGGTCCGTGAAGGGTCTTGCGCACCCACCCAAGTGACCTGTACACATACTCCCTGACCTCATAGCACCCACTGTTTCTGCCCTGCCCACTCTCCCCAACAGAGGACGCCAATGCTCAGCTCTCCAAATTTACCCGCAATTACAGATGATATAAAAGGAACACATCTCTCAGAACCTTGCGTTCGGACAGTTCCATGTTTATTGAGCAGCACAACAAGCAATAGCAATGCAAATCATCAGCTTCACACACAAATAATATTCAGGAATGTCAAAGATCCCTTGGATTTCAACCCTTCAAACCCTTGCAGACTGAGGACACATTATACCGTCTCTGCACTCTGTTCTCCGACGCCCTGTCCCAATCTCCCTCTCTCCATTTGTAGTAATCTGTGGTTAGAGATGGACTGACTAGCTCGGTGTGAGAAATGGAAATGAGAGTGTGTCAGAGAGTGAAACAGATGGAAATGAGAGTGTGTCAGAGAGTGAAACAGATGGAAATGAGAGTGTGTCAGAGAGTGAAACAGATGGAAATGAGAGTGTGTCAGAGAGAGGAATGGAGAACAAGAGTGTGTCAGCGGGTGAGATGGAGAAAAAAGAGTGCATCAGAGGGAGATGGAGAATGACAGTGCGTCTGAGGCAGAGATGAAGAACGAGAGTGTCAGACTGCGAAATGGAGATCGGTACTGTGTCAGACGGATGTGTCGGGTGTCGTGCTGATCGGGTGGGTCGGTGCAGGATTGTCCTGTGCTCTGCGAGTGTACACAGATGTCTGCAAAGGTGCACAGGATACTTTCCTCAGTACCTCGGGAGATCAGGGATCTTCCTCACTACATCCACAGACCATGACACCCTCATCGTTCTGTGTTTTTTTTTATCAAAAAGCGATTTATTATTTCACACATAATTTCAGTTCAATCAGCTAAGAGCAAATTACTTATGATATATTAATGCAATGAAGCCCAGCATCAGCTACTTTTAACACTTTATTGTAAACCCAGATGTGTGTCTCACACTGACCCGGTCCTGTAGTGAGAGGTGTCGGTGTTCACTGACCGTACACTGTGGAAGGTGTGTGACGTCTCACACTGACCCGGTCCTGTAGTGAGGGGTGTCGGTGTTTACAGACCGTACACTGTGGAAGGTGTGTGACGTCTCACACTGACCCGGTCCTGTAGTGAGGGGTGTCGGTGTTTACGGGGACCGTACACTGTGGAAGGTGTGTGACGTCTCACACTGACCCGGTCCTGCAGTGAGGGGTGTCGGTGTTTACGGACCGTACACTGTGGAAGGTGTGTGACGACTCACACTGACCCGGTCCTGTAGTGAGGGGTGTCGGTGTTTACAGACCGTACACTGTGGAAGGTGTGTGACGTCTCACACTGACCCGGTCCTGTAGTGAGGGGTGTCGGTGTTTACAGACCGCACACTGTGGAAGGTGTGTGACGTCTCACACTGACCCAGTCCTGTAGTGAGGGGTGTCGGTGTTTACAGACCGTACACTGTGGAAGGTGTGTGACGTCTCACACTGACCCAGTCCTGTAGTGTGGGGTGTCGGTGTTTACAGACCGTACACTGTGGAAGGTGTGTGACGTCTCACACTGACCCGGTCCTGTAGTGAGGGGTGTCGGTGTTTACAGACCGTACACTGTGGAAGGTGTGTGACGTCTCACACTGACCCAGTCCTGTAGAGAGGGGTGTTGGTGTTTACAGACCGTACCCTGTGGAAGGTGTGTGACGTCTCACACTGACCCAGTCCTGTAGTGAGAGGTGTTGGTGTTTACAGACCGTACCCTGTGGAAGGTGTGTGACGTCTCACACTGACCCGGTCCTGTAGTGAGGGGTGTCGGTGTTTACGGGGACCGTACACTGTGGAAGGTGTGTGACGTCTCACACTGACCCGGTCCTGTAGTGAGGGGTGTCAGTGTTTATGGGGACCGTACACTGTGGAAGGTGTGTGATGTCTCACACAGACCCGGTCCTGTAGTGAGGGGTGTCGGTGTTTACAGACCGTACACTGTGGAAGGTGTGTGACGTCTCACACTGACCCAGTCCTGTAGTGAGGGGTGTCGGTGTTTACAGACCGTACACTGTGGAAGGTGGGTGACGTCTCACACCGACCCGGTCCTGTAGTGAGGGGTGTCGGTGTTTACAGACCGTACATTGTGGAAGGTGTGTAACGTCTCACACTGACCCGGTCCTGTAGTGAGGGGTGTCGGTGTTTATGGGGACCGTACACTGTGGAAGGTGTGTGACGTCTCACACTGACCCGGTCCTGTAGTGAGGGGTGTCGGTGTTTACGGACCGTACACTGTGGAAGGTGTGTGACGTCTCACACTGACCTGGTCCTGTAGTGAGGGGTGTCGGTGTTTACAGACCGTACACTGTGGAAGGTGTGTGACGTCTCACACTGACCCGGTCCTGTAGTGAGGGGTGTCGGTGTTTACAGACCGTACACTGTGGAAGGTGTGTGACATCTCACACTGACCCGGTCCTGTAGTGAGGGGTGTCGGTGTTTACAGACCGTACACTGTGGAAGGTGTGTGACGTCTCACACTGACCCGGTCCTGTAGTGAGGGGTGTCGGTGTTTACAGACCGTACACTGTGGAAGGTGTGTGACGTCTCACACTGACCCGGTCCTGTAGTGAGGGGTGTCGGTGTTTACAGACCGTACACTGTGGAAGGTGTGTGACGTCTCACACTGACCCGGACCTGTAATGAGGGGTGTCGGTGTTTACAGACCGTACACTGTAGAAGGGGTGTGACGTCTCACACTGACCCGGTCCTGTAGTGAGGGGTGTCGGTGTTTACAGACCGTACACTGTGGAAGGTGTGTGACGTCTCACACTGACCCGGTCCTGTAGTGAGGGGTGTCGGTGTTTACAGACCGTACACTGTGGAAGGTGTGTGACGTTTCACACTGACCCGGTCCTGTAGTGAGGGGTGTCGGTGTTTACAGACCGTACACTGTGGAAGGTGTGTGACGTCTCACACTGACCCGGTCCTGTAGTGAGGGGTGTCGGTGTTTACGGACCGTACACTGTGGAAGGTGTGTGACGTCCCACACTGACCCGGTCCAGTAGTGACGGGTGTCGGTGTTTACGGACCGTACACTGTGGAAGGTGTGTGACGTCTCACACTGACCCGGTCCTGTAGTGAGGGGTGTCGGTGTTTACAGACCATACACTGTGGAAGGTGTGTGACGTCTCACACTGACCCGGTCCAGTAGTGAGGGGTGTCGGTGTTTACAGACCGTACACTGTGGAAGGTGTGTGACGTCTCACACTGACCCGGTCCTGTAGTGAGGGGTGTCGGTGTTTACAGACCGTACACTGTGGAAGGTGTGTGACGTCTCACACTGACCCGGTCCTGTAGTGAGGGGTGTCGGTGTTTACGGACCGTACACTGTGGAAGGTGTGTGACGTCTCACACTGACCCGGTCCTGTAGTGAGGGGTGTCGGTGTTTACGGGGACCGTACACTGTGGAAGGTGTGTGACGTCTCACACTGACCCGGTCCTGTAGTGAGGGGTGTCGGTGTTTACAGACCGTACACTGTGGAAGGTGTGTGACGTCTCACACTGACCCGGTCCTGTAGTGAGGGGTGTCGGTGTTTACAGACCGTACACTGTGGAAGGTGTGTGACGTCTCACACTGACCCAGTCCTGTAGTGAGGGGTGTCGGTGTTTACAGACCGTACATTGTGGAAGGTGTGTGACGTCTCACACTGACCCGGTCCTGTAGTGAGGGGTGTCGGTGTTTACAGACCGTACACTGTGGAAGGTGTGTGATGTCTCACACTGGCCCGGTCCTGTAGTGAGGGGTGTCGGTGTTTACAGACCGTACACTGTGGAAGGTGTGTGACGTCTCACACTGGCCCGGTCCTGTAGTGAGGGGTGTTGGTGTTTACAGACCGTACACTGTGGAAGGTGTGTGACGTCTCACACTGACCCGGTCCTGTAGTGAGGGGTGTCGGTGTTTACAGACCGTACACTGTGGAAGGTGTGTGACGTCTCACACTGACCCGGACCTGTAATGAGGGGTGTCGGTGTTTACAGACCGTACACTGTGGAAGGTGTGTGACGTCTCACACTGGCCCGGTCCTGTAGTGAGGGGTGTCGGTGTTTACAGACCGTACACTGTGGAAGGTGTGTGACGTCTCACACTGACCCAGTCCTGTAGTGAGGGGTGTCGGTGTTTACAGACCGTACACTGTGGAAGGTGTGTCACGTCTCGCACTGACCCGGTCCTGTAGTGAGGGGTGTCGGTGTTTACAGACCGTACACTGTGGAAGGTGTGTGACGTCTCACACTGACCCAGTCCTGCAGTGAGGGGTGTCGGTGTTTACAGACCGTACACTGTGGAAGGTGTGTGACGTCTCACACTGGCCCGGTCCTGTAGTGAGGGGTGTCGGTGTTTACGGACCGTACACTGTGGAAGGTGTGTGACGTCTCACACTGACCCGGTCCTGTAGTGAGGGGTGTCGGTGTTTACAGACCGTACACTGTGGAAGGTGTGTGACGTCTCACACTGACCCGGTCCTGTAGTGAGGGGTGTCGGTGTTTACAGACCGTACACTGTGGAAGGTGTGTGACGTCTCACACTGACCCAGTCCTGTAGTGAGGGGTGTCGGTGTTTACAGACCGTACACTGTGGAAGGTGTGTGACGTCTCACACTGACCCGGTCCTGTAGTGAGGGGTGTCGGTGTTTACGGGGACCGTACACTGTGGAAGGTGTGTGACGTCTCACACTGACCCGGTCCTGTAGTGAGGGGTGTCGGTGTTTACAGACCGTACACTGTGGAAGGTGTGTGACGTCTCACACTGACCCGGTCCTGTAGTGAAGGGTGTCGGTGTTTACGGACCGTACACTGTGGAAGGTGTGTGACGTCTCACACTGACCCGGTCCTGTAGTGAGGGGTGTCGGTGTTTATGGACCGTACACTGTGGAAGGTGTGTGACGTCTCACACTGACCCGGTCCTGTTGTGAGGGGTGTCGGTGTTTACAGACCGTACTCTGTGGAAGGTGTGTGACGTCTCACACTGACCCGGTCCTGTAGTGAAGGGTGTCGGTGTTTACAGACCGTACACTGTGGAAGGTGTGTGTGTCTCACACTGACCCGGTCCTGTAGTGAGGGGTGTCGGTGTTTACAGACCGTACACTGTGGAAGGTGTGTGACGTCTCACACTGACCCGGACCTGTAATGAGGGGTGTCGGTGTTTACAGACCGTACACTGTGGAAGGTGTGTGACGTCTCACACTGACCCGGTCCTGTAGTGAGGGGTGTCGGTGTTTACAGACCGTACACTGTGGAAGATGTGTGACGTCTCACACTGACCCGGACCTGTAATGAGGGGTGTCGGTGTTTACAGACCGTACACTGTAGAAGGGGTGTGACGTCTCACACTGACCCGGTCCTGTAGTGAGGGGTGTCGGTGTTTACAGACCGTACACTGTGGAAGGTGTGTGACGTCTCACACTGACCCGGTCCTGTAGTGAGGGGTGTCGGTGTTTACAGACCGTACACTGTGGAAGGTGTGTGACGTCTCACACTGACCCGGTCCTGTAGTGAGGGGTGTCGGTGTTTACAGACCGTACACTGTGGAAGGTGTGTGACGTCTCACACTGACCCGGTCCTGTAGTGAGGGGTGTCGGTGTTTACGGACCGTACACTGTGGAAGGTGTGTGACGTCCCACACTGACCCGGTCCAGTAGTGACGGGTGTCGGTGTTTACGGACCGTACACTGTGGAAGGTGTGTGACGTCTCACACTGACCCGGTCCTGTAGTGAGGGGTGTCGGTGTTTACAGACCATACACTGTGGAAGGTGTGTGACGTCTCACACTGACCCGGTCCAGTAGTGAGGGGTGTCGGTGTTTACAGACCGTACACTGTGGAAGGTGTGTGACGTCTCACACTGACCCGGTCCTGTAGTGAGGGGTGTCGGTGTTTACAGACCGTACACTGTGGAAGGTGTGTGACGTCTCACACTGACCCGGTCCTGTAGTGAGGGGTGTCGGTGTTTACGGACCGTACACTGTGGAAGGTGTGTGACGTCTCACACTGACCCGGTCCTGTAGTGAGGGGTGTCGGTGTTTACGGGGACCGTACACTGTGGAAGGTGTGTGACGTCTCACACTGACCCGGTCCTGTAGTGAGGGGTGTCGGTGTTTACAGACCGTACACTGTGGAAGGTGTGTGACGTCTCACACTGACCCGGTCCTGTAGTGAGGGGTGTCGGTGTTTACAGACCGTACACTGTGGAAGGTGTGTGACGTCTCACACTGACCCAGTCCTGTAGTGAGGGGTGTCGGTGTTTACAGACCGTACATTGTGGAAGGTGTGTGACGTCTCACACTGACCCGGTCCTGTAGTGAGGGGTGTCGGTGTTTACAGACCGTACATTGTGGAAGGTGTGTGACGTCTCACACTGACCCGGTCCTGTAGTGAGGGGTGTCGGTGTTTACAGACCGTACACTGTGGAAGGTGTGTGATGTCTCACACTGGCCCGGTCCTGTAGTGAGGGGTGTCGGTGTTTACAGACCGTACACTGTGGAAGGTGTGTGACGTCTCACATTGGCCCGGTCCTGTAGTGAGTGGTGTTGGTGTTTACAGACCGTACACTGTGGAAGGTGTGTGACGTCTCACACTGACCCGGACCTGTAATGAGGGGTGTCGGTGTTTACAGACCGTACACTGTGGAAGGTGTGTGACGTCTCACACTGGCCCGGTCCTGTAGTGAGGGGTGTCGGTGTTTACAGACCGTACACTGTGGAAGGTGTGTGACGTCTCACACTGACCCAGCCCTGTAGTGAGGGGTGTCGGTGTTTACAGACCGTACACTGTGGAAGGTGTGTGACGTCTCACACTGACCCGGTCCTGTAGTGAGGGGTGTCGGTGTTTACAGACCGTACACTGTGGAAGGTGTGTGACGTCTCACACTGACCCGGTCCTGTAGTGAGGGGTGTCGGTGTTTACAGACCGTACACTGTGGAAGGTGTGTGACGTCTCACACTGACCCGGTCCTGTAGTGAGGGGTGTCGGTGTTTACGGGGACCGTACACTGTGGAAGGTGTGTGACGTCTCACACTGACCCGGTCCTGTAGTGAGGGGTGTCGGTGTTTACAGACCGTACACTGTGGAAGGTGTGTGACGTCTCACACTGACCCGGTCCTGTAGTGAAGGGTGTCGGTGTTTACGGACCGTACACTGTGGAAGGTGTGTGACGTCTCACACTGACCCGGTCCTGTAGTGAGGGGTGTCGGTGTTTATGGACCGTACACTGTGGAAGGTGTGTGACGTCTCACACTGACCCGGTCCTGTAGTGAGGGGTGTCGGTGTTTACAGACCGTACTCTGTGGAAGGTGTGTGACGTCTCACACTGACCCGGTCCTGTAGTGAAGGGTGTCGGTGTTTACAGACCGTACACTGTGGAAGGTGTGTGTGTCTCACACTGACCCGGTCCTGTAGTGAGGGGTGTCGGTGTTTACAGACCGTACACTGTGGAAGGTGTGTGACGTCTCACACTGACCCGGACCTGTAATGAGGGGTGTCGGTGTTTACAGACCGTACACTGTGGAAGGTGTGTGACGTCTCACACTGACCCGGTCCTGTAGTGAGGGGTGTCGGTGTTTACAGACCGTACACTGTGGAAGATGTGTGACGTCTCACACTGACCCGGTCCTGTAGTGAGGGGTGTCGGTGTTTACAGACCGTACACTGTGGAAGGTGTGTGACGTCTCAGACTGACCCGGTCCTGTAGTGAGGGGTGTCGGTGTTTACAGATCGTACACTGTGGAAGGTGTGTGACGTCTCACACTGGCCCGGTCCTGTAGTGAGGGGTGTCGGTGTTTACAGACCGTACACTGTGGAAGGTGTGTGACGTCTCACACTGGCCCGGTCCTGTAGTGAGGGGTGTTGGTGTTTACAGACCGTACACTGTGGAAGGTGTGTGACGTCTCACACTGACCCGGTCCTGTAGTGAGGGGTATCGGTGTTTACAGACCGTACACTGTGGAAGGTGTGTGACGTCTCACACTGACCCGGTCCTGTAGTGAGGGGTGTCGGTGTTTACAGACCGTACACTGTGGAAGGTGTGTGACGTCTCACACTGACCCGGTCCTGTAGTGAGGGGTGTCGGTGTTTACAGACCGTACACTGTGGAAGGTGTGTGACGTCTCACACTGACCCGGTCCTGTAGTGAGGGGTGTCGGTGTTTACAGACCGTACACTGTGGAAGGTGTGTGACGTCTCACACTGACCCGGTCCTGTAGTGAGGGGTGTCGGTGTTTACGGACCGTACACTGTGGAAGGTGTGTGACGTCTCACACTGACCCGGTCCTGTAGTGAGAGGTGTCGGTGTTTACGGACCGTACACTGTGGGAGGTGTGTGACGTCTCACACTGACCCGGTCCTGTAGTGAGTGGTGTCGGTGTTTACGGGACCGTACACTGTGGAAGGTGTGTGACGTCTCACACTGACCGGGTCCTGTAGTGAGGGGTGTCAGTGTTTATGGGGACCGTACACTGTGGAAGGTGTGTGACGTCTCACACTGACCCGGTCCTGTAGTGAGGGGTGTCGGTGTTTACGGGGACCGTACACTGTGGAAGGTGTGTGACGTCTCACACTGACCCGGTCCTGTAGTGAGGGGTGTCGGTGTTTACAGACCGTACACTGTGGAAGGTGTGTGACGTCTCACACTGACCCGGTCCTGTAGTGAGGGGTGTCGGTGTTTACGGGGACCGTACATTGTGGAAGGTGTGTGATGTCTCACACTGACCCGGTCCTGTAGAGAGGGGTTTCGGTGTTTACAGACCGTACACTGTGGAAGGTGTGTGACGTCTCACACTGACCCGGTCCTGTAGAGAGGGGTGTCGGTGTTTACAGACTGTACACTGTGGAAGGTGTGTGACGTCTCACACTGACCCGGTCCTGTAGTGAGGGGTGTCGGTGTTTACGGGGATCGTACATTGTGGAAGGTGTGTGATGTCTCACACTGACCCGGTCCTGTAGTGAGGGGTGTCGGTGTTTACAGACCGTACTCTGTGGAAGGTGTGTGACGTCTCACACTGACCCGGTCCTGTAGTGAGGGGTGTCGGTGTTTACAGACCGTACACTGTGGAAGGTGTGTGACGTCTCACACTGACCCGGTCCTGTAGTGAGGGGTGTCGGTGTTTACAGACCGTACTCTGTGGAAGGTGTGTGACGTCTCACACTGACCCAGTCCTGTAGTGAGGGGTGTCGGTGTTTACGGGGACCGTACATTGTGGAAGGTGTGTGATGTCTCACACTGACCCGGTCCTGTAGAGAGGGGTTTCGGTGTTTACAGACCGTACACTGTGGAAGGTGTGTGACGTCTCACACTGACCCGGTCCTGTAGAGAGGGGTGTCGGTGTTTACAGACTGTACACTGTGGAAGGTGTGTGACGTCTCACACTGACCCGGTCCTGTAGTGAGGGGTGTCGGTGTTTACGGGGATCGTACATTGTGGAAGGTGTGTGATGTCTCACACTGACCCGGTCCTGTAGTGAGGGGTGTCGGTGTTTACAGACCGTACTCTGTGGAAGGTGTGTGACGTCTCACACTGACCCGGTCCTGTAGTGAGGGGTGTCGGTGTTTACAGACCGTACACTGTGGAAGGTGTGTGACGTCTCACACTGACCCGGTCCTGTAGTGAGGGGTGTCGGTGTTTACAGACCGTACTCTGTGGAAGGTGTGTGACGTCTCACACTGACCCAGTCCTGTAGTGAGGGGTGTCGGTGTTTACGGGGACCGTACCCAGGATGTTCTGTGATTAATCTCATCATTCGGGATATCTGCTCATCCTGGAACAGGCCCGGTCTGTGTGCTCACTCTCAGTTCTAGGCTTCTGGTGTCACTACTCAATGGGATCGTACTTCACAATGTGACCAACTAAAATCTCGCAGGCTGCGTCACACTGGGGAATCAGCAGAGTGCAGCAACATCTCAGGGCTCTCCTAGGATTAACCCTTTGTGTGCAGTATACTAGTCTAAAGGCATGCTGGAGTAAGGGAGAGGGTGTAAAGTGTCAGGGAGATGGAACTGCAGACTCCTTCACTCGTTGACGGATCGCTCCTTCACTCCTCTGAAGGTTCTGCCCTGAACCGTGCAAGATTGATCTGAAGATTTGGATCACCGAACATCTCCTGGAGCTGCGGACAGAGAGGAGGAAAGATGAATGGTTGCTGAGGTAGGGGAGTTGAAGGAGTGACGGGAAGAGAGGATCATCGAGAAAGGAGGCAGAGGTGTGACAGAGAGGGAGAGTTGGGAAAGGAGAGGGATTAGGAACTGAGAGACTGGGAGGGAGTTCACTCACCTTTCGTCGAATGGCTTCCCACACTTCATCCTCACTCACGTTTCCACTCGATGTCAGCTGCACGTTAATCCACATGCGAACTCCTGAACAAAACAGCCCAGTGTCAACATGGTGTCACTCTCAGGTCAAGTGCTGCTGACGGGATGTTTCCTCATCTCTGTCCCTTCGATCGTGCAATCTCTTCTCCCCCACTCCCTACCCTCTAATACCTTGATTCGTCCCCACACCCTCATCAAATATCTATGTCAATATACGTATAGACAGGGACAGGGAGAGTGTGAGAAAAGGGCAGGGGTGGGGTCAGAGAGAGAGTGTGCACAGGTAGTGAAGAGAGGCAGAGAACGAGGGAGGGGCAGACAGTGAGGGGGGTGGAAAGTGGTAGTGAGAAAAGAAAGAAAAAGATGGATGAATCCAGAGTGAGAGACAGAGACATGGAATGTGAGATTTCCCAATTATCTGCTTTGGACAGTTTTATGGACATGGGAAATTATGTCGGTTCCATCCACATGTAAGATTAGAGTAGTACACGGTCACTGGTGCAGAAGATTAGAGCTCCTGGTATTGGGTGTAGTGTGTTAACAAGGGGTGAAGACATGTGATCACACGGAGAATGTGACATGGGATGAATTTTAGGGACTGACCATGGGGAACAACATTCCATTCAGTGATCCTCACCACGGATACCTGAGCTTGTAGATCCTTCTTGAGTGGTGTTCAAACCCGGACCAGGCTCTCCCGTCGCTGCTCCCAGGGGTTCCTGAGTTGTGTCCGAGTGGGGATCTGTGAGGAGTGACAGGGTGGGTGGGGAAATGCCAGTGTTTACAGAAAAAGACATTGAAAAGCTGGTCAGGATGAACCTGGCTGCAGAGAATGAGAGGTATCAGTTCATAAGAACCCATTAACCATCACTGGTCTAACAAATCAAACCTCTCATCCCCGACATTACTGTCTCCTAAAATGCCACAAAAAGGTTATGGAAAGCATAAGCCAGGAGATGAAAACAAGAAAATTTCCAAATCACAGAATACCCCTTGGAGTAGAGTTAAGTCAATCAACAGGAAGTGGAAATCTGCCTCGAGCTGTCTGTTCTCAACAACTGAGTGAGTGAGCAAGAAGGGGACTAGAGAGCGACCCAGCAAGAGACCTATGACAACTCTGGAGGAGTTACAAGCTTCAGTGGCTGAGATGGGAGAGATTGCGCACACAACAAGTCTTGCCCGGGTGTTTTACCAGTCGCAGCTTTATGGGACAGTGGCAAAGAGAAAGCCAATGCTGAGAAAACTCAATGAACACTGGCAGAAGGCATATGGGAGACTCCAAAGTCAGCTGGAAGAAGGTTCTATGGTCTGATGAAACCAAAATTCTTTTTGGCCGTCTGACTAAACACCATGTTTGGTGTAAGCCAAACAAGGCACTTCATCAAAAACACACCATCCCTACCGTGAAGCACGGTGATGGCTGCATCATGCTGTGGGGATGCTTCACTCCAGCAGAGCCTGGAAGGTTTGTGAAGGTAGCGTGTAAAATGAATGCAGCAAAAGACAAGGAAATCCTGGAGGAAAACCTGACACAGTGGGCTAAAGAACTGCAACTTGGGAGAAGATTTGTTTTCCAGCAAGACAATGACCCCAAGCATAAAGCCAAAGCTACACAGAAATGGACTAAAAACAACAAAGTTAATGTCCTGGAGTGGCCCAGTCAGAGTCCAGACCTCAATCCAATTGAGAATTTGTGGCTGGACTTGAAAAGGGCTGTTCACTCACGATCACCATTAAATCTGACAGAGCTTGAGCAGTTTTGTAAAGAAGAATGGTGAAAGATTGCAGTGTCTAGATGTGCAAAGCTGATGGAGACCTATCCACACAGACTCAAGGCTGTAATTACTGCCTAAATTACATCTACTATATACTGACTTGAAGTGGCTGAATACTGAAACAATCAATTATTTTGTGTTTTATATTCGTCACAACAAAGCACACCAACTGTGAGTAATCTTGGACAGAGCAGGAATTTCACACAGACAGCAGGGAAGGAATAACTGAACACTCATTCGGAGCCCGTTACGACGCACATCCAACAGCTGAATCGGTCTATGAGAAGTTCGACATCACAGAGCGAGAGACTGTGAGACCCCGATGGACAGAAGATCTAATACCTGAAGATCTCTCTCCCACTGAGACAGAGGATGGTGATGGGGTGGGTTGTCCTGCAGACGATCCATCGGGCTGATCCATTGTGGAAACCTCCAGGTCTGGAACAAAGTAACAGAGACATAGGACAGTGGCAGAGATTAAACAGGGACAATAATTCATAAAGATGTGAGATTCTGCAGATGCTGAAAATCCAGAGCAACACACACAAAATGCTGGAAGAACTCAACAGGTCAGGCTGCATCTTTGGAGGGGAATAAACAGTGAATATTTTGGGCTGAGACCCTTCATCAGCACTGGAGAGGAAGGGGGAAGAAACCAGAATAAAGAGGTGGGGAGGAGTACAGCTGGCAGGTGATAGGTGAAGCCAGGTGAGTGGGAAGGTGGGTGGGTGAGGGAGGGGGTGATTTGAGAAGCTGGGAGGTGATATATGGAAGAGGTAAAGGGCTTCAGGAAGAGTAATCCAAAGAGAGAGGACAGTGGACAAGAAAATAAAGGAATAGAGGAGGGGGATCAGAGGGAGATGATGGGCAGGTGAGCAGAAGAGAAGGGTGAAGGAGTGAGCCAAAAAGAGATAGAAAGAGAGGGAATTGGTCGGGGCATACAATGCCGAAAGTTAAAGAAATCAATGTTCATGCCGTCAGTTTGGATGCTACAGAATCACAAAAGGAGGTTTTGCCGTTCCATGCTGAGCTTGGCCTCATGACGTCAGTGGAGGAGTCCTTGGACAGACACGTGGGAATGGGAATGGGAGTCGAGTTGAAATGGGTAGCCACTGGGACAATTTGAAAAGGAGGTCTCTGATCTGAAGAGATACGAAAATCATCACGTCTCTGTAAAGCAACTCTCCCTCGTGAATGTCTGTGACCAGTCACTACTCTCAGTCAGAGCTCAGATGAGTATTGCGGACTGCAGAAGTGAACATGACCCCCATCACGGATATCTGAGTTAACAGACGCTGCAGAGGTGCTGGTCAAACATAGGCCAGTTTCTCCATTCATTGATCCCTGGAGTTCCTGAGTTGTGTCTGGCTGGGATTCTGCTTTTCAGCTTGAAGACTATGCTGAGGTGGCGCTCAAACCCAGACCAGGATCTCCGATTGTTGAGACTGAATGAACACAGACGGACATGAGACTTGGTACCTGAGGATGTGTCTCCCGCTGGGACAGAGGACAGTTCCTGGGTGTGCTCTCCAGTAGACAATCCTGTAGACTGATCCAGTGTTGAAGTCTCCAGGTCTGCAACAAAGTAACACAGACACGGGAAATGGACAGAGATTAAACAACACAACAGGGACAATAATTTGTACAGACGAGGAATTCTGCAGACATTGTAAACCTAGAATAACACAGACAAAATGCTGAAGGAACTGAGAAGGTCAGGCAGCACCTCTGGAGAAGAATACACAGACGATGGTTTGGTCTGAGACACTTCTTCAGGACTGGAAAGGAAGGGGGCAGAAGCCCGAATAAGAAGGTGGAGAGTGTACAAGCTGGCAGGTGATAGGTGAAGCCAGGCAGTGAGAAGATGCCTGGGAACGTGAGCTGGATGATGTGAGAAGCTCAGAGGTGATATGTGGGAGAGTTAAAGGGATGAAGAAGGAAATATCCAATGAGACAGGACAGTGGACAATGGATTAAAGAGATGGAGCAGGGTCACCAGTTGGAAGAGATGAGCAGGTGAGGAGAAGAGAAGGACTGAGAGGGGAGCCAGAATAGGAATAAAAAAAGAGAGAAGTGGGACAGAGGAGAAACTATCAGAAGTTAGAGAAATCAATATTCTTGCCATCAGTTTGGTCGATACCCAGATACAATGTGAGGTGTTGCTGCTCCATTCTGAGTTTGACTTCATCATGTCAGTGGCGGAGGCCTTGGACAGACATGTGGGAGTGGGAATGGTAAGTCGAATTCAAATGGGTAGCCACTGGGACAACAATTAGAAAAAGAGGTCTCTGATCTGAAGAGATACCAAAACCATCCAGTCCCTGTTCACTAACTCTCCCTCATGAATGTCTGTGACCAGTCAGTCCTCTCAGTCAAAGCCCAGATGAATATTGAAGTCTGAAGAAGGGAAACATCACCTCACCACAGATACCTGAGTTCACAGTCCCTGCTGGGGTAGTAGTAAAACCTGAACCAGGGTCTCCCGTCACTGATCCCTGGGGTTCCCGAGTTGTGTCTGACTGGGGATCAGCTTCTGAGCTTGAAGACTCTGCTGGGGTGGTAGTAAAACCTGAACCAGCGTCTCCCGTCACTGATCCTTGGGGTTCCCGAGTTGTGTCTGACTGGGGTTCAGCTTCTGAGCTTGAAGACTCTGCTGGGGTAGTAGTAAAACCTGAACCAGGGTCTCCCGTCACTGATCCCTGGGGTTCCCGAGTTGTGTCTGACTGGGGTTCAGCTTCTGAGCTTGAAGACTCTGCTGGGGTGCTGGTCAAACCCAGACCAGGTTCTCCGGTTGTTGATGCCTGGGGTTCCTGAGTTGTGTCTGACGGAGAATCTGCAATAAGAAGATATACAAAGAAAAGGAAAAGTAGTGAACAAGTTTTACGCTTGATCAGGAAGGAATTCAGTGGCAGGAACAGGAGGCTCGAGGTCAAATCTGTCCTCTGAAATACACACACCCCCTCTCCTTCTGACCATCCTCCTGTGTCACACTCAGTCTCTCCACTCCTCTCTGTTCATTCCGCCCAGCCTACTCTCTCCAACCCCCAACAGAGCCTCATCCCTCAGAACTTACCAAACCCAACCCAACAGACAGGAGAGAGGAACCACCGACTCCATCATTCACACACCTCCCAGAATGCACTGTACATCCAGTAGGTGAACTGGTCCATGGGTAGGTTCAACCCCACAGAGTGACAGAGACTGAATGAACACAGACAGACATGAGACTTGGTACCTGAGGATGTGTCTCCCGCCTGGACAGAGGACAGCTCCTGGGTGTGTTCTCCAGTCGACAATCCTGTAGACTGATCCAGTGTTGATGTCTCCAGGTCTGGAACAAAGTAACAGAGACTTGGGAAATGGACAGAGATTAAACAACACAACAGGGACAATAATTTGTACAGACGAGGAATTCTGCAGACATTGTAAATCTAGAGCAACACAGACAAAATACTGAAGGAACTGAGGTCAGGCAGCACCTCTGGAGAAGAATAAACAGACGATGGTTTGGTCTGTGACACTTCTTCAGGACTGGGAAGGAAGGGGGCAGAAGGCCGAATACGAAGGTGGAGAGTGTACAAGCTGGCAGGTGATAGGTGAAGCCAGGCAGTGAGAAGATGTCTGGGAACGTGAGCAGGATGATGCGAGAAGCTCGGAGGTGATATGTGGGAGAGGTAAAGGGATGAAGAAGGAAATATCCAATGAGACAGGACAGTGGACAATGGATTAAAGAGATGGAGCAGGGTCACCAGTTGGAAGAGATGAGCAGGTGAGGAGAAGAGAAGGACTGAGAGGGGAGCCAGAATAGGAATAAAAAAAGAGAGAAGTGGGACAGAGGAGAAACTATTAGAAGTTAGAGAAATCAATGTTCTTGCCATCAGTTTGGTCGATACCCAGATACAATGTAAGGTATTGCTGCTCCATTCTGAGTTTGGCTTCATCATGTCAGTGGCGGAGGCCTTGGACAGACATGTGGGAGTGGGAATGGTAAGTCGGATTCAAATGGGTAGCCACTGGGACAACAATTAGAAAAAGAGGTCTCTGATCTGAAGAGATACCAAAACCATCCAGTCCCTGTTCACTAACTCTCCCTCATGAATGTCTGTGACCAGTCACTACTCTCAGTCAAAGCCCAGATGAATATTGAAGTCTGAAGAAGGGAAACATCACCTCACCACAGATACCTGAGTTCACAGTCCCTGCTGGGGTGGTAGTAAAACCTGAACCAGGGTCTCCCGTCACTGATCCCTGGGGTTCCCGAGTTGTGTCTGACTGGGGTTCAGCTTCTGAGCTTGAAGACTCTGCTGGGGTGGTAGTAAAACCTGAACCAGGGTCTCCCGTCACTGATCCCTGGGGTTCCCGAGTTGTGTCTGACTGGGGTTCAGCTTCTGAGCTTGAAGACTCTGCTGGGGTGCTGGTCAAACCCAGACCAGGTTCTCCGGTTGTTGATGCCTGGGGTTCCTGAGTTGTGTCTGACGGAGAATCTGCAATAAGAAGATATACAAAGAAAAGGAAAAGTAGTGAACAAGTTTTACGCTTGATCAGGAAGGAATTCAGTGGCAGGAACAGGAGGCTCGAGGTCAAATCTGTCCTCTGAAATACACACACCCCCTCTCCTTCTGACCATCCTCCTGTGTCACACTCAGTCTCTCCACTCCTCTCTGTTCATTCCTCCCAGCCCACTCTCTCCAACCCCCAACAGAGCCTCATCCCTCACGACTCACCAAACCCAACCCAACAGACAGGAGAGAGGAACCACTGACTCCATCATTCACACCCCTACCCACAATGCACTGTACATCCAGTAGGTGAACTGGTCCATGGGAGCTTCAACCCCACAGTGTGACAGAGACTGAATGAACACAGACAGACATGAGACTTGGTACCTGAGGATGTGTCTCCCGCTGGGACAGAGGACAGCTCCTGGGTGTGTTCTCCAGTCGACAATCCTGTAGACTGATCCAGTGTTGATGTCTCCAGGTCTGGAACAAAGTAAGAGACTTGGGAAATGGACAGAGATTAAACAACACAACAGGGACAATAATTTGTACAGACGAGGAATTCTGCAGACATTGTAAATCTAGAATAGCACAGACAAAATGCTGAAGGAACTAAGAAGGTCAGGCAGCACCTCTGGAGAAGAATACACAGACGATGGTTTGGTCTGTGACACTTCTTCAGGACTGGAAAGGAAGGGGGCAGAAGGCCGAATACGAAGGTGGAGAGTGAACAAGCTGGCAGGTGATAGGTGAAGCCAGGCAGTGAGAAGATGCCTGGGAACGTGAGCTGGATGATGTGAGAAGCTCGGAGGTGATATGTGGGAGAGGTAAAGGGATGAAGAAGGAAATATCCAATGAGACAGGACAGTGGACAATGGATTAAAGAGATGGAGCAGGGTCACCAGTTGGAAGAGATGAGCAGGTGAGGAGAAGAGAAGGCTGAGAGGGGAGCCACAATAGGAATAAAAAAAGAGAGAAGTGGGACAGAGGAGAAACAATCAGAAGTTAGAGAAATCAATGTTCTTGCCATCAAGAACATTGTTCTGGTCGATACCCAGATACAATGTGAGGTGTTGCTGCTCCATTCTGAGTTTGGCTTCATCATGTCAGTGGCGGAGGCCTTGGACAGACATGTGGGAGTGGGAATGGTAAGTCGAATTCAAATGGGTAGCCACTGGGACAACAATTAGAAAAAGAGGTCTCTGATCTGAAGAGATACCAAAACCATCCAGTCCCTGTTCACTAACTCTCCCTCATGAATGTCTGTGACCAGTCAGTCCTCTCAGTCAAAGCCCAGATGAATATTGAAGTCTGAAGAAGGGAAACATCACCTCACCACAGATACCTGAGTTCACAGTCCCTGCTGGGGTGGTAGTAAAACCTGAACCAGGATCTCCCGTCACTGATCCCTGGGGTTCCCGAGTTGTGTCTGATTGGGGTTCAGCGTCTGAGCTTGAAGACTCTGCTGGGATGGTAGTCAAACCTGAACCAGGGTCTCCCGTCACTGATCCCTGGGGTTCCCGAGTTGTGTCTGATTGGGGTTCAGCGTCTGAGCTTAAAGACTCTGCTGGGATGGTAGTCAAACCTGAACCAGGGTCTCCCGTCACTGATCCCTGGGGTTCCTGAGCTGTGTCTGACTGGGGTTCAGCTTCTGAGCTTGAAGACTCTGCTGGGATGGTAGTCAAACCTGAGCCAGGGTCTCCCGTCACTGATCCCTGGGGTTCCCGAGTTGTGTCTGACTGGCGTTCAGCTTCTGAGCTTGAAGACTCTGCTGGGATGGTAGTAAAACCTGAACCAGGGTCTCCCGTCACTGATCCCTGGGGTTCCCGAGTTGTGTCTGACTGGCGTTCAGCTTCTCAGCTTGAAGACTCTGCTGGGATGGTAGTAAAACCAGAACCAGGGTCTCCCGTCACTGATCCCTGGGGTTCCCGAGTTGTGTCTGATTGGGGTTCAGCGTCTGAGCTTGAAGACTCTGCTGGGATGGTAGTCAAACCTGAACCAGGGTCTCCCGTCACTGATCCCTGGGGTTCCTGAGCTGTGTCTGACTGGGGTTCAGCTTCTGAGCTTGAAGACTCTGCTGGGATGGTAGTCAAACCTGAACTAGGGTCTCCCGTCACTGATCCCTGGGGTTCCCGAGTTGTGTCTGACTGGCGTTCAGCTTCTGAGCTTGAAGACTCTGCTGGGATGGTAGTAAAACCTGAACCAGGGTCTCCCGTCACTGATCCCAGGGGTTCCCGAGTTGTGTCTGACTGGGGTTCAGCTTCTGAGCTTGAAGACTCTGCTGGGGTGGTAGTAAAGCCTGAACCAGGGTCTCCCGTCACTGATCCCTGGGGTTCCCGAGTTGTGTCTGACTGGGGTTCAGCTTCTGAGCTTGAAGACTCTGCTGGGATGCTGGTCAAACCCAGACCAGGGTCTCCCGTCACTGATCCCTGGGGTACCCGAGTTGTGTCTGACTGGGGTTCAGCTTCTGAGCTTGAAGACTCTGCTGGGATGGTAGTCAAACCTGAACAAGTGTCTCCCGTCACTGATCCCTGGGGTTCCCGAGTTGTGTCTGACTGGGGATCAGCTTCCGAGGTTGAAGACTCTGCTGGGATGGTAGTCAAACCTGAACCAGGGTCTCCCGTCACTGATCCCTGGGGTTCCGGAGTTGTGTCTGACTGGGGTTCAGCTTCTGAGCTTGAAGACTCTGCTGGGGTGGTAGTAAAACCTGAACAAGGGTCTCCCGTCACTGATCCCTGGGGTTCCCGAGTTGTGTCTGACTGGGGTTCAGCTTCTGAGCTTGAAGACTCTGCTGGGGTGGTAGTAAAATCTGAACCAGGGTCTCCCGTCACTGATCCTTGGGGTTCCCGAGTTGTGTCTGACTGGGGTTCAGCTTCAGAGCTTGAAGACTCTGCTGGGGTAGTAGTAAAACCTGAACCAGGGTCTCCCGTCACTGATCCCTGGGGTTCCCGAGTTGGTTCTGACTGGGGTTCAGCTTCTGAGCTTGAAGACTCTGCTGGGGTGCTGGTCAAACCCAGACCAGGTTCTCCGGTTGTTGATGTCTGGGGTTCCTGAGTTGTGTCTGACAGAGAATCTGCAATAAGAAGATATATAAAGAAAAGGAAAAGTAGTGAACAAGTTTTACGCTTGATCAGGAAGGAATTCAGTGGCAGGAACAGGAGGCTCGAGGTCAAATCTGTCCTCTGAAATACACACACCCCCTCTCCTTCTGACCATCCTCCTGTGTCACACTCAGTCTCTCCACTCCTATCTGTTCATTCCGCCCAGCCTGCTCTCTCCAACCCACAACAGAGCCTCATCCCTCAGAACTTACCAAACCCAACCCAACAGACAGGAGAGAGGAACCACTGACTCCATCATTCACACCCCTACCCACAATGCACTGTACATCCAGTAGGTGAACTGGTCCATGGGTAGGTTCAACCCCACAGAGTGACAGAGACTGAATGAACACAGACAGACATGAGACTTGGTACCTGAGGATGTGTCTCCCGCCTGGACAGAGGACAGCTCCTGGGTGTGTTCTCCAGTCGACAATCCTTTAGACTGATCCAGTGTTGATGTCTCCAGGTCTGGAACAAAGTAACAGAGACTTGGGAAATGGACAGAGATTAAACAACACAACAGGGACAATAATTTGTACAGACGAGGAATTCTGCAGACATTGTAAATCTAGAATAACACAGACAAAATGCTGAAGGAACTGAGAAGGTCAGGAAGCACCTCTGGAGAAGAATACACAGACGATGGTTTGGTCTGAGACACTTCTTCAGGACTGGAAAGGAAGGGGGCAGAAGGCCGAATACGAAGGTGGAGAGTGTACAAGCTGGCAGGTGATAGGTGAAGCCAGGCAGTGAGAAGATGCCTGGGAACGTGAGCTGGATGATGTGAGAAGCTCGGAGGTGATATGTGGGAGAGGTAAAGGGATGAAGAAGGAAATATCCAATGAGACAGGACAGTGGACAATGGATTAAAGAGATGGAGCAGGGTCACCAGTTGGAAGAGATGAGCAGGTGAGGAGAAGAGAAGGCTGAGAGGGGAGCCAGAATAGGAATAAAAAAAGAGAGAAGTGGGACAGAGGAGAAACAATCAGAAGTTAGAGAAATCAATGTTCTTGCCATCAAGAACATTGTTCTGGTCGATACCCAGATACAATGTGAGGTGTTGCTGCTCCATTCTGAGTTTGGCTTCATCATGTCAGTGGCGGAGGCCTTGGACAGACATGTGGGAGTGGGAATGGTAAGTCGAATTCAAATGGATAGCCACTGGGACAACAATTAGAAAAAGAGGTCTCTGATCTGAAGAGATACCAAAACCATCCAGTCCCTGTTCACTAACTCTCCCTCATGAATGTCTGTGACCAGTCACTACTCTCAGTCAAAGCCCAGATGAATATTGAAGTCTGAAGAAGGGAAACATCACCTCACCACAGATACCTGAGTTCACAGTCCCTGCTGGGGTGGTAGTAAAACCTGAACCAGGGTCTCCCGTCACTGATCCCTGGGGTTCCCGAGTTGTGTCTGACTGGGGTTCAGCTTCTGAGCTTGAAGACTCTGCTGGGATGGTAGTCAAACCTGAACCAGAGTCTCCTGTCACTGATCCCTGGAGTTCCTGAGTTGAGTCTGACTGGGATTCAGCGTCTGAGCTTGAAGACTCTGCTGGGATGGTAGTCAAACCTGAACCAGGGTCTCCCGTCACTGATCCCTGGGGTTCCCGAGTTGTGTCTGATTGGGGTTCAGCGTCTGAGCTTGAAGACTCTGCTGGGATGGTAGTCAAACCTGAACCAGGGTCACCCGTCACTGATCCCTGGGGTTCCTGAGTTGTGTCTGACTGGGGTTCAGCTTCTGAGCTTGAAGACTCTGCTGGGATGGTAGTCAAACCTGAACCAGGGTCTCCCGTCACTGACCCCTGGGGTTCCCGAGTTGTGTCTGACTGGGGTTCAGCTTCTGAGCTTGAAGACTCTGCTGGGGTGGTAGTAAAGCCTGAACCAGGGTCTCCCGTCACTGATCCCTGGGGTTCCCGAGTTGTGTCTGACTGGGGTTCAGCTTCTGAGCTTGAAGACTCTGCTGGGATGCTGGTCAAACCCAGACCAGGGTCTCCCGTCACTGATCCCTGGGGTTCCCGAGTTGTGTCTGACTGGGGTTCAGCTTCTGAGCTTGAAGACTCTGCTGGGATGCTGGTCAAACCCAGACCAGGGTCTCCCGTCACTGATCCCTGGGGTTCCTGAGTTGTGTCTGACTGGGGTTCAGCTTCTGAGCTTGAAGACTCTGCTGGGATGGTAGTCAAACCTGAACCAGTGTCTCCCGTCACTGATCCCTGGGGTTCCCGAGTTGTGTCTGACTGGGGATCAGCTTCCGAGCTTGAAGACTCTTCTGGGGTGGTAGTCAAACCTGAACCAGGGTCTCCCGTCACTGATGCCTGGGGTTCCCGAGTTGTGTCTGACTGGGGATCAGCTTCCGAGCTTGAAGACTCTGCTGGGATGGTAGTAAAACCTGAACCAGGGTCTCCCGTCACTGATCCTTGGGGTGCCCGAGTTGTGACCGACTGTGATTCAGCTTCTGAGCTTGAAGACTCTGCTGGGGTGGAGGTCAAACCCAGACCAGGTTCTCCGGTTGTTGATGCCTGGGGTTCCTGAGTTGTGTCTGACGGAGAATCTGCAATAAGAAGATATACAAAGAAAAGGAAAAGTAGTGAACAAGTTTTACGCTTGATCAGGAAGGAATTCAGTGGCAGGAACAGGAGGCTCGAGCTCAAATCTGTCCTCTGAAATACACACACCCCCTCTCCTTCTGACCATCCTCCTGTGTCACACTCAGTCTCTCCACTCCTCTCTGTTCATTCCGCCCAGCCTACTCTCTCCAACCCCCAACAGAGCCTCATCCCTCACGACTCACCAAACCCAACCCATCAGACAGGAGAGAGGAACCACTGACTCCATCATTCACAACCCTACCCACAATGCACTGTACATCCAGTAGGTGAACTGGTCCATGGGTAGGTTCAACCCCACAGAGTGACAGAGACTGAATGAACACAGACAGACATGAGACTTGGTACCTGAGGATGTGTCTCCCGCTGGGACAGAGGACAGCTCCTGGGTGTGTTCTCCAGTCGACAATCCTGTAGACTGATCCAGTGTTGATGTCTCAAGGTCTGGAACAAAGTAACAGAGACTTGGGAAATGGACAGAGATTAAACAACACAACAGGGACAATAATTTGTACAGACGAGGAATTCTGCAGACATTGTAAATCTAGAGCAACACAGACAAAATACGGAAGGAACTGAAGTCAGGCAGCACCTCTGGAGAAGAATAAACAGACGATGGTTTGGTCTGAGACACTTCATCAGGACTGGAGGGAAGGGGACAGAAGCCACAATAAGAAAGTTGGAACGTGTACAAGCTGGGAGGTGATCAGTGAAACCAAAAGAGTGAGACTGTGAGTGGGTGAGTGAACAGGATGATGAGAGAAGATGGGAGGTGATCAGTGAAACCAAAAGAGTGAGACTGTGTGTGGGTGAGTGAACAGGATGATGAGAGAAGCTGGGAGGTGATCAGTGAAACCAGGAGTGAGACTGTGTGTGGGTGAGTGAACAGGATGATGAGAGAAGCTGGGAGGTGATCAGTGAAACCAAAAGAGTGAGACTGTGTGTGGGTGAGTGAACAGGATGATGAGAGAAGCTGGGAGGTGATCAGTGAAACCAAAAGAGTGAGACTGTGTGTGGGTGAGTGAACAGGATGATGAGAGAAGCTGGGAGGTGATCAGTGAAAGCAAAAGAGTGAGACTGTGTGTGGGTGAGTGAACAGGATGATGAGAGAAGCTGGGAGGTGATCAGTGAAACGAAAAGAGTGAGACTGTGTTTGGGTGAGTGAACAGGATGATGAGAGAAGCTGGGAGATGATCAGTAAAACCAAAAGAGTGAGACTGTGTGTGGGTGAGTGAACAGGATGATGAGAGAAGCTGGGAGATGATCAGTAAAACCAAAAGAGTGAGACTGTGTGTGGGTGAGTGAACAGGATGATGAGAGAAGCTGGGAGGTGATCAGTAAAACCAAAAGAGTGAGACTGTGTGTGGGTGAGTGAACAGGATGATCAGAGAAGCTGGGAGGTGATCAGTGAAACCAGGAGTGAGACTGTGTGTGGGTGAGCGAACAGGATGATGAGAGAAGCTGGGAGGTGATCAGTGAAACCAAAAGAGTGAGACTGTGTGTGGGTGAGTGAACAGGATGATGAGAGAGGCTGGGAGGTGATCAGTGAAACCAGGAGTGAGACTGTGTGTGGGTGAGTGAACAGGATGATGGAAGAATCTGGGAGGTGATCAGTGAAACCAGGAGTGAGACTGTGTGTGGGTGAGTGAACAGGATGATGAGAGAAGCTGGGAGGTGATATATGGAACCAAAAGAGTGAGACTGTGTGTGGGTGAGTGAACCGGATGTTGAGAGAAGCTGGGAGGTGATCGGTGAAACCAAAAGAGTGAGACTGTGTGTGGGTGAGTGAACAGGATGATGAGAGAAGCTGGGAGGTGATCACTGAAACCAAAAGAGTGAGACTGAATGTAGGTGAGTGAACAGGATGATGGGAGAAGCTGGGAGGTGATCAGTGAAACCAGGAGTGAGACTGTGTGTGTGTGAGTGAACAGGGTGATGAGAGAAGATGGGAGGTGATCAGTGAAACCAAAAGAGTGAGACTCTGCGTGGGTGAGTGAACAGGATGATGGGAGAAGCTGGGAGGTGATCAGTGAAACCAGGAGTGAGACTGTGTGTGGGTGAGTGAACAGGGTGATGAGAGAAGATGGGAGGTGATGAGTGAAACCAAAAGAGTGAGACTGTGCGTGGGTGAGTGAACAGGATGATGAGAGAAGCTGGGAGGTGATCAGTGAAACCAGGAGTGAGACTGTGTGTGGGTGAGTGAACAGGGTGATGAGAGAAGATGGGAGGTGATCAGTGAAAGCAAAAGAGTGAGACTGTGTGTGGGTGAGTGAACAGGATGATGAGAGAAGATGGGAGGTGATCAGTGAAACCAAAAGAGTGAGACTGTGTGTGGGTGAGTGAACAGGATGATGAGAGAAGCTGGGAGGTGATATGTGGAACCAAAAGAGTGAGACTGTGTGTGGGTGTGTGAACCGGATGTTGAGAGAAGCTGGGAGGTGATCAGTGAAACCTAAAGAGTGAGACTGTGTGTGGGTGAGTGAACAGGATGATGAGAGAAGCTGGGAGGTGATCAGTGAAACCAGGAGTGAGACTGTGTGTGGGTGTGTGAACAGGATGATGAGAGAAGCTGGGAGGTGATCAGTGAAACCAAAAGAGTGAGACTGTGTGTGGGTGAGTGAACAGGATGATGAGAGAAGCTGGGAGGTGATCAGTGAAACCAAAAGAGTGAGACTGTGTGTGGGTGAGTGAACAGGATGATGAGAGAAGCTGGGAGGTGATCAGTGAAACCAAAAGAGTGAGACTGTGTGTGGGTGAGTGAACAGGATGATGAGAGAAGCTGGGAGGTGATCAGTGAAAGCAAAAGAGTGAGACTGTGTGTGGGTGAGTGAACAGGATGATGGGAGAAGCTGGTAGGTGATCAGTGAAACCAAAAGGGTGAGACTGTGTGTGGGTGAGTGCACAGGATGATGAGAGAAGCTGGGAGGTGATATGTGGAACCAAAAGAGTGAGACTGTGTGTGGGTGAGTGAACAGGATGATGAGAGAAGCTGGTAGGTGATCTGTGAAACCAAAAGAGTGAGACTGTGTGTGGGTGAGTGAACAGGATGATGAGAGAAGCTGGGAGGTGATCAGTGAAACCAGGAGTGAGACTGTGTGTGGGTGAGTGAACAGGTCGATGAGAGAAGCTGGGAGGTGATCAGTGAAACCAAAAGAGTGAGACTGTGTGTGGGTGAGTGAACAGGATGATGAGAGAAGCTGGGAGGTGATCAGTGAAACCAGGAGTGAGACTGTGTGTGGGTGAGTGAACAGGATGATGGCAGAATCTGGGAGGTGATCAGTGAAACCAGGAGTGAGACTGTGTGTGGGTGAGTGAACAGGATGATGAGAGTAGCTGGGAGGTGATATATGGAACCAAAAGAGTGAGACTGTGTGTGGGTGAGTGAACCGGATGTTGAGCGAAGCTGGGAGGTGATCGGTGAAACCAAAAGAGTGAGACTGTGTGTGGGTGAGTGAACAGGATGATGAGAGAAGCTGGGAGGTGATCACTGAAACCAAAAGAGTGAGACTGTGTGTGGGTGAGTGAACAGGATGATGAGAGAATCTGGGAGGTGATCAGTGAAACCAAAAGAGTGAGACTGTGTGTGGGTGAGTGAACAGGATGATGAGAGAAGCTGGGAGGTGATCAGTGAAACCAAAAGAGTGAGACTGTGTGTGGGTTAGTGAACCGGATGTTGAGAGAAGCTGGGAGGTGATCAGTGAAACCAAAAGAGTGAGACTGTGTGTGGGTGAGTGAACAGGGTGATGAGAGAAGCTAGGAGGTGATCAGTGAAACCAAAAGAGTGAGACTGTATGTAGGTGAGTGAAGAGGATGATGGGAGAAGCTGGGAGGTGATCAGTGAAACCAGGAGTGAGACTGTGTGTGGGTGAGTGAACAGGGTGATGAGAGAAGATGGGAGGTGATCAGTGAAACCAAAAGAGTGAGACTCTGCGTGGGTGAGTGAACAGGATGATGGGAGAAGCTGGGAGGTGATCAGTGAAACCAGGAGTGAGACTGTGTGTGGGTGAGTGAACAGGGTGATGAGAGAAGATGGGAGGTGATGAGTGAAACCAAAAGAGTGAGACTGTGCGTGGGTGAGTGAACAGGATGATGAGAGAAGCTGGGAGGTGATCAGTGAAACCAGGAGTGAGACTGTGTGTGGGTGAGTGAACAGGGTGATGAGAGAAGATGGGAGGTGATCAGTGAAAGCAAAAGAGTGAGACTGTGTGTGGGTGAGTGAACAGGATGATGAGAGAAGCTGGGAGGTGATATGTGGAACCAAAAGAGTGAGACTGTGTGTGGGTGAGTGAACAGGATGATGAGAGAGGCTGGTAGGTGATCAGTGAAACCAAAAGGGTGAGACTGTGTGTGGGTGTGTGAACAGGATGATGAGAGAAGCTGGGAGGTGATCACTGAAACCAAAAGGGTGAGACTGTGTGTGGGTGAGTGAACAGGATGATGAGAGAAGCTGGGAGGTGATATGTGGAACCAAAAGAGTGAGACTGTGTGTGGGTGAGTGAACAGGATGATGAGAGAAGCTGGGAGGTGATCAGTGAAACCAAAAGAGTGAGACTGAATGTAGGTGAGTGAACAGAATGATGAGAGAAGCTGGGAGGTGATCAGTGAAAGCAAAAGAGTGAGACTGTGTGTGGGTGAGTGAACAGGATGATGAGAGAAGATGGGAGGTGATCAGTGAAACCAAAAGAGTGAGACTGTGTGTGGGTGAGTGAACAGGATGATGGGAGAAGCTGGGAGGTGATCAGTGAAAGCAAAAGAGTGAGACTGTGTGTGGGTGAGTGAACAGGATGATGAGAGAAGATGGGAGGTGATCAGTGAAACCAGAAGAGTGAGACTGTGTGTGGGTGAGTGAACAGGATGATGAGAGAAGCTGAGAGGTGATATGTGGAACCAAAAGAGTGAGACTGTGTGTGGGTGAGTGAACAGGGTGATGAGAGAAGATGGGAGGTGATCAGTGAAAGCAAAAGAGTGAGACTGTGTGTGGCTGAGTGAACAGGATGATGAGAGAAGATGGGAGGTGATCAGTGAAACCAAAAGAGTGAGACTGTGTGTGGGTGAGTGAACAGGATGATGAGAGAAGCTGGGAGGTGATCAGTGAAACCAAAAGAGTGAGACTGTGTGTGGGTGAGTGAACAGGATGATGAGAGAAGCTGGGAGGTGATATGTGGAACCAGGAGTGAGACTGTGTGTGGGTGAGTGAACAGGATGATGAGAGAAGCTGGGAGGTGATCAGTGAAACCAAAAGAGTGAGACTGTGTGTGGGTGAGTGAACAGGGTGATGAGAGAAGATGGGAGGTGATCAGTGAAACCAAAAGAGTGAGACTGTGTGTGGGTGAGTGAACAGGGTGATGAGAGAAGATGGGAGGTGATCAGTGAAACCAAAAGAGTGAGACTGTGTGTGGGTGAGTGAACAGGATGATGAGAGAAGCTGGGAGGTGATCAGTGAAACCAGGAGTGTGACTGTGTGTGGGTGAGTGAACAGGATGATGAGAGAAGCTGGGAGGTGATCAGTGAAACCAAAAGAGTGAGACTGTGTGTGGGTGAGTGAACAGGATGATGAGAGAAGCTGGGAGGTGATCAGTGAAACCAAAAGGGTGAGACTGTGTGTGGGTGAGAGAACAGGATGATGAGAGAAGCTGGGAGGTGATCAGTGAAACCATAAGAGTGAGACTGTGTGTGGGTGAGTGAACAGGATGATGAGAGAAGCTGGGAGGTGATCAGTGAAACCAGGAGTGTGACTGTGTGTGGGTGAATGAACAGGATGATGAGAGAAGCTGGGAGGTGATCAGTGAAACCAAAAGAGTGAGACTGTGTGTGGGTGAGTGAACAGGATGATGAGAGAAGCTGGGAGGTGATCAGTGAAACCAAAAGAGTGAGACTGTGCGTGGGTGAGTGAACAGGATGATGAGAGAAGCTGGGAGGTGATCAGTGAAACCAAAAGAGTGAGACTGTGCGTGGGTGAGTGAACAGGATGATGAGAGAAGCTGGTAGGTGATCAGTGAAACCAAAAGAGTGAGACTGTGTGTGGGTGAGTGAACAGGATGATGAGAGAAGCTGGTAGGTGATCAGTGAAACCAAAAGAGTGAGACTGTGTGTGGGTGAGTGAACAGGATGATGAGAGAAGCTGGTAGGTGATCAGTGAAACCAAAAGAGTGAGACTGTGTGTGGGTGAGTGAACAGGATGATGAGAGAAGCTGGGAGGTGATCAGTGAAACCAAAAGGGTGAGACTGTGTGTGGGTGAGTGAACAGGATGATGAGAGAAGCTGGGAGGTGATCAGTGAAACCAAAAGAGTGAGACTGTGTGTGGGTGAGTGAACAGGATGATGAGAGAAGCTGGGAGGTGATCAGTGAAACCAGGAGTGTGAGACTGTGTGTGGGTGAGTGAACAGGATGATGAGAGAAGCTGGGAGGTGATCAGTGAAACCAAAAGAGTGAGACTGTGCGTGGGTGAGTGAACAGGATGATGAGAGAAGCTGGGAGGTGATCAGTGAAACCAAAAGAGTGAGACTGTGTGTGGGTGAGTGAACAGGATGATGAGAGAAGCTGGTAGGTGATCAGTGAAACCAAAAGAGTGAGACTGTGTGTGGGTGAGTGAACAGGATGATGAGAGAAGCTGGGAGGTGATCAGTGAAACCAAAAGAGTGAGACTGTGTGTGGGTGAGTGAACAGGATGATGAGAGAAGCTGGGAGGTGATCAGTGAAAGCAAAAGAGTGAGACTGTGTGTGGGTGAGTGAACAGGATGATGAGAGAAGATGGGAGGTGATCAGTGAAAGCAAAAGAGTGAGACTGTGTGTGGGTGAGTGAACAGGATGATGAGAGAAGCTGGGAGGTGATCAGTGAAACCAAAAGAGTGAGACTGTGTGTGGGTGAGTGAACAGGATGATGAGAGAAGCTGGGAGGTGATCAGTGAAACCAAAAGAGTGAGACTGTGTGTGGGTGAGTGAACAGGATGATGAGAGAAGCTGGGAGGTGATCAGTGAAACCAAAAGAGTGAGACTGTGTGTGGGTGAGTGAACAGGGTGATGAGAGAAGATGGGAGGTGATCAGTGAAACCAAAAGAGTGAGACTGTGTGTGGGTGAGTGAACAGGATGATGAGAGAAGCTGGGAGGTGATCAGTGAAACCAGGAGTGTGACTGTGTGTGGGTGAGTGAACAGGATGATGAGAGAAGCTGGGAGGTGATCAGTGAAACCAAAAGAGTGAGACTGTGTGCGGGTGAGTGAACAGGATGATGAGAGAAGCTGGGAGGTGATCAGTGAAACCAGGAGTGTGACTGTGTGTGGGTGAGTGAACAGGATGATGAGAGAAGCTGGGAGGTGATCAGTGAAACCTAAAGAGTGAGACTGTGTGTGGGTGAGTGAACAGGATGATGAGAGAAGCTGGGAGGTGATCAGTGAAACCAAAAGAGTGAGACTGTGTGTGGGTGAGTGAACAGGATGATGAGAGAAGCTGGGAGGTGATCAGTGAAACCAAAAGAGTGAGACTGTGTGTGGGTGAGTGAACAGGATGATGAGAGAAGCTGGGAGGTGATCAGTGAAACCAAAAGAGTGAGACTGTGTGTGGGTGAGTGAACAGGATGATGAGAGAAGCTGGGAGGTGATCAGTGAAACCAAAAGAGTGAGACTGTGTGTGGGTGAGTGAACAGGATGATGAGAGAAGCTGGGAGGTGATCAGTGAAACCAAAAGAGTGAGACTGTGTGTGGGTGAGTGAACAGGATGATGAGAGAAGCTGGGAGGTGATCAGTGAAACCAAAAGAGTGAGACTGTGTGTGGGTGAGTGAACAGGATGATGAGAGAAGCTGGGAGGTGATATGTGGAACCAGGAGTGAGACTGTGTGTGGGTGAGTGAACAGGATGATGAGAGAAGCTGGGAGGTGATCAGTGAAACCAAAAGAGTGAGACTGTGTGTGGGTGAGTGAACAGGGTGATGAGAGAAGATGGGAGGTGATCAGTGAAACCAAAAGAGTGAGACTGTGTGTGGGTGAGTGAACAGGATGATGAGAGAAGCTGGGAGGTGATCAGTGAAACCAGGAGTGTGACTGTGTGTGGGTGAGTGAACAGGATGATGAGAGAAGCTGGGAGGTGATCAGTGAAACCAAAAGAGTGAGACTGTGTGTGGGTGAGTGAACAGGATGATGAGAGAAGCTGGGAGGTGATCAGTGAAACCAAAAGGGTGAGACTGTGTGTGGGTGAGAGAACAGGATGATGAGAGAAGCTGGGAGGTGATCAGTGAAACCAAAAGAGTGAGACTGTGTGTGGGTGAGTGAACAGGATGATGAGAGAAGCTGGGAGGTGATCAGTGAAACCAGGAGTGTGACTGTGTGTGGGTGAATGAACAGGATGATGAGAGAAGCTGGGAGGTGATCAGTGAAACCAAAAGAGTGAGACTGTGTGTGGGTGAGTGAACAGGATGATGAGAGAAGCTGGGAGGTGATCAGTGAAACCAAAAGAGTGAGACTGTGCGTGGGTGAGTGAACAGGATGATGAGAGAAGCTGGGAGGTGATCAGTGAAACCAAAAGAGTGAGACTGTGCGTGGGTGAGTGAACAGGATGATGAGAGAAGCTGGTAGGTGATCAGTGAAACCAAAAGAGTGAGACTGTGTGTGGGTGAGTGAACAGGATGATGAGAGAAGCTGGTAGGTGATCAGTGAAACCAAAAGAGTGAGACTGTGTGTGGGTGAGTGAACAGGATGATGAGAGAAGCTGGTAGGTGATCAGTGAAACCAAAAGAGTGAGACTGTGTGTGGGTGAGTGAACAGGATGATGAGAGAAGCTGGGAGGTGATCAGTGAAACCAAAAGGGTGAGACTGTGTGTGGGTGAGTGAACAGGATGATGAGAGAAGCTGGGAGGTGATCAGTGAAACCAAAAGAGTGAGACTGTGTGTGGGTGAGTGAACAGGATGATGAGAGAAGCTGGGAGGTGATCAGTGAAACCAGGAGTGTGAGACTGTGTGTGGGTGAGTGAACAGGATGATGAGAGAAGCTGGGAGGTGATCAGTGAAACCAAAAGAGTGAGACTGTGCGTGGGTGAGTGAACAGGATGATGAGAGAAGCTGGGAGGTGATCAGTGAAACCAAAAGAGTGAGACTGTGTGTGGGTGAGTGAACAGGATGATGAGAGAAGCTGGTAGGTGATCAGTGAAACCAAAACAGTGAGACTGTGTGTGGGTGAGTGAACAGGATGATGAGAGAAGCTGGGAGGTGATCAGTGAAACCAAAAGAGTGAGACTGTGTGTGGGTGAGTGAACAGGATGATGAGAGAAGCTGGGAGGTGATCAGTGAAAGCAAAAGAGTGAGACTGTGTGTGGGTGAGTGAACAGGATGATGAGAGAAGATGGGAGGTGATCAGTGAAAGCAAAAGAGTGAGACTGTGTGTGGGTGAGTGAACAGGATGATGAGAGAAGCTGGGAGGTGATCAGTGAAACCAAAAGAGTGAGACTGTGTGTGGGTGAGTGAACAGGATGATGAGAGAAGCTGGGAGGTGATCAGTGAAACCAAAAGAGTGAGACTGTGTGTGGGTGAGTGAACAGGATGATGAGAGAAGCTGGGAGGTGATCAGTGAAACCAAAAGAGTGAGACTGTGTGTGGGTGAGTGAACAGGGTGATGAGAGAAGATGGGAGGTGATCAGTGAAACCAAAAGAGTGAGACTGTGTGTGGGTGAGTGAACAGGATGATGAGAGAAGCTGGGAGGTGATCAGTGAAACCAGGAGTGTGACTGTGTGTGGGTGAGTGAACAGGATGATGAGAGAAGCTGGGAGGTGATCAGTGAAACCAAAAGAGTGAGACTGTGTGTGGGTGAGTGAACAGGATGATGAGAGAAGCTGGGAGGTGATCAGTGAAACCAGGAGTGTGACTGTGTGTGGGTGAGTGAACAGGATGATGAGAGAAGCTGGGAGGTGATCAGTGAAACCTAAAGAGTGAGACTGTGTGTGGGTGAGTGAACAGGATGATGAGAGAAGCTGGGAGGTGATCAGTGAAACCAAAAGAGTGAGACTGTGTGTGGGTGAGTGAACAGGATGATGAGAGAAGCTGGGAGGTGATCAGAGAAACCAAAAGAGTGAGACTGTGTGTGGGTGAGTGAACAGGATGATGAGAGAAGCTGGGAGGTGATCAGTGAAACCAAAAGAGTGAGACTGTGTGTGGGTGAGTGAACAGGATGATGAGAGAAGCTGGGAGGTGATCAGTGAAACCAAAAGAGTGAGACTGTGTGTGGGTGAGTGAACAGGATGATGAGAGAAGCTGGGAGGTGATCAGTGAAAGCAAAAGAGTGAGACTGTGTGTGGGTGAGTGAACAGGATGATGAGAGAAGCTGGGACGTGATCAGTGAAACCAAAAGAGTGAGACTGTGTGAGGGTGAGTGAACAGGATGATGAGAGAAGCTGGGAGGTGATCAGTGAAACCAAAAGAGTGAGACTGTGTGTGGGTGAGTGAACAGGATGATGAGAGAAGCTGGGAGGTGATCAGTGAAACCAAAAGAGTGAGACTGTGTGTGGGTGAGTGAACAGGATGATGAGAGAAGCTGGGAGGTGATCAGTGAAACCAAAAGAGTGAGACTGTGTGTGGGTCAGTGAACAGGATGATGAGAGAAGCTGGGAGGTGATCAGTGAAACCAAAAGAGTGAGACTGTGTGTGGGTGAGTGAACAGGATGATGAGAGAAGCTGGGAGGTGATCAGTGAAACCAAAAGAGTGAGACTGTGTGTGGGTGAGTGAACAGGATGATGAGAGAAGCTGGGAGGTGATCAGTGAAACCAAAAGAGTGAGACTGTGTGTGGGTCAGTGAACAGGATGATGAGAGAAGCTGGGAGGTGATCAGTGAAACCAAAAGAGTGAGACTGTGTGTGGGTGAGTGAACAGGGTGATGAGAGAAGATGGGAGGTGATCAGTGAAACCAAAAGAGTGAGACTGTGTGTGGGTGAGTGAACAGGATGATGAGAGAAGCTGGTAGGTGATCAGTGAAACCAAAAGAGTGAGACTGTGTGTGGGTGAGTGAACAGGATGATGAGAGAAGCTGGGAGGTGATCAGTGAAACCAAAAGGGTGAGACTGTGTGTGGGTGAGTGAACAGGATGATGAGAGAAGCTGGGAGGTGATCAGTGAAACCAAAAGAGTGAGACTGTGCGTGGGTGAGTGAACAGGATGATGAGAGAAGCTGGGAGGTGATCAGTGAAACCAAAAGAGTGAGACTGTGTGTGGGTGAGTGAACAGGATGATGAGAGAAGCTGGGAGGTGATCAGTGAAACCAAAAGGGTGAGACTGTGTGTGGGTGAGTGAACAGGATGATGAGAGAAGCTGGGAGGTGATCAGTGAAACCAAAAGAGTGAGACTGTGCGTGGGTGAGTGAACAGGATGATGAGAGAAGCTGGGAGGTGATCAGTGAAACCAAAAGAGTGAGACTGTGTGTGGGTGAGTGAACAGGATGATGAGAGAAGCTGGGAGGTGATCAGTGAAACCAGGAGTGTGACTGTGTGTGGGTGAGTGAACAGGATGATGAGAGAAGCTGGGAGGTGATCAGTGAAACCAAAAGAGTGAGACTGTGCGTGGGTGAGTGAACAGGATGATGAGAGAAGCTGGGAGGTGATCAGTGAAACCAAAAGAGTGAGACTGTGTGTGGGTGAGTGAACAGGATGATGAGAGAAGCTGGGAGGTGATCAGTGAAACCAGGAGTGTGACTGTGTGTGGGTGAGTGAACAGGATGATGAGAGAAGCTGGGAGGTGATCAGTGAAACCAAAAGAGTGAGACTGTGCGTGGGTGAGTGAACAGGATGATGAGAGAAGCTGGGAGGTGATCAGTGAAACCAAAAGAGTGAGACTGTGTGTGGGTGAGTGAACAGGATGATGAGAGAAGCTGGGAGGTGATCAGTGAAAGCAAAAGAGTGAGACTGTGTGTGGGTGAGTGAACAGGATGATGAGAGAAGATGGGAGGTGATCAGTGAAAGCAAAAGAGTGAGACTGTGTGTGGGTGAGTGAACAGGATGATGAGAGAAGCTGGGAGGTGATCAGTGAAACCAAAAGAGTGAGACTGTGTGTGGGTGAGTGAACAGGATGATGAGAGAAGCTGGGAAGTGATCAGTGAAACCAAAAGAGTGAGACTGTGTGTGGGTGAGTGAACAGGATGATGAGAGAAGCTGGGAGGTGATCAGTGAAACCAAAAGAGTGAGACTGTGTGTGGGTGAGTGAACAGGGTGATGAGAGAAGATGGGAGGTGATCAGTGAAACCAAAAGAGTGAGACTGTGTGTGGGTGAGTGAACAGGGTGATGAGAGAAGATGGGAGGTGATCAGTGAAACCAAAAGAGTGCGACTGTGTGTGGGTGAGTGAACAGGATGATGAGAGAAGCTGGGAGGTGATCAGTGAAACCAGGAGTGTGACTGTGTGTGGGTGAGTGAACAGGATGATGAGAGAAGCTGGGAGGTGATCAGAGAAACCAAAAGAGTGAGACTGTGTGTGGGTGAGTGAACAGGATGATGAGAGAAGCTGGGAGGTGATCAGTGAAACCAGGAGTGTGACTGTGTGTGGGTGAGTGAACAGGATGATGAGAGAAGCTGGGAGGTGATCAGTGAAACCAAAAGAGTGAGACTGTGTGTGGGTGAGTGAACAGGATGATGAGAGAAGATGGGAGGTGATCAGTGAAAGCAAAAGAGTGAGACTGTGTGTGGGTGAGTGAACAGGATGATGAGAGAAGCTGGGAGGTGATCGGTGAAACCAAAAGAGTGAGACTGTGTGTGGGTGAGTGAACAGGATGATGAGAGAAGCTGGGAGGTGATCAGTGAAACCAAAAGAGTGAGACTGTGTGTGGGTGAGTGAACAGGATGATGAGAGAAGCTGGGAGGTGATCAGTGAAACCAAAAGAGTGAGACTGTGTGTGGGTGAGTGAACAGGATGATGAGAGAAGATGGGAGGTGATCAGTGAAAGCAAAAGAGTGAGACTGTGTGTGGGTCAGTGAACAGGATGATGAGAGAAGCTGGGAGGTGATCAGTGAAACCAAAAGAGTGAGACTGTGTGTGGGTGAGTGAACAGGATGATGGGAGAAGCTGGGATTTGATCAGTGAAACCAAAAGAGTGAGACTGTGTGTGGGTGAGTGAACAGGATGATGAGAGAAGCTGGGAGGTGATCAGTGCAACCAAAAGAGTGAGACTGTGTGTGGGTGAGTGAACAGGATGATGAGAGAAGCTGGGAGGTGATCAGTAAAACCAAAAGAGTGAGACTGTGTGTGGGTGAGTGAACAGGATGATGAGAGAAGATGGGATGTGATCAGTGAAAGCAAAAGAGTGAGACTGTGTGTGGGTGAGTGAACAGGATGATGAGAGAAGATGGGAGGTGATCAGTGAAAGCAAAAGAGTGAGACTGTGTGTGGGTGAGTGAACAGGAGGATGAGAGAAGCTGGGAGGTGATCAGTGAAACCAAAAGAGTGTGTGTGGGTGAGTGAACAGGGTGATGAGAGAAGCTGGGAGGTGATCAGTGAAACCAGGAGTGAGACTGTGTGTGGGTGAGTGAACAGGATGATGAGAGAAGCTGGGAGGTGATCAGTGAATCCAAAAGAGTGAGACTGTGTGTGGGTGAGGAACAGGATGATGAGAGAAGCTGGGAGGTGATCAGTGAAACCAAAAGAGTGAGACTGTGTGTGGGTGAGTGAACAGGATGATGAGAGAAGCTGGTAGGTGATCAGTGAAAGCAAAAGAGTGAGAATGTGTGTGGGTGAGTGAACAGGATGATGAGAGAAGATGGGAGGTGATCAGTGAAACCAAAAGAGTGAGACTGTGTGTGGGTGAATGAACAGGATGATGAGAGAAGATGGGAGGTGATCAGTGAAAGCAAAAGAGTGAGACTGTGTGTGGGTGAGTGAACAGGATGATGAGAGAAGCTGGGAGGTGATCAGTGAAACCAGGAATGTGACTGTGTGTGGGTGAGTGAACAGGATGATGAGAGAAGCTGGGAGGTGATCAGTGAAACCAAAAGAGTGAGACTGTGTGTGGGTGAATGAACAGGATGATGAGAGAAGATGGGAGGTGATCAGTGAAAGCAAAAGAGTGAGACTGTGTGTGGGTGAGTGAACAGGATGATGAGAGAAGATGGGAGGTGATCAGTGAAAGCAAAAGAGTGAGACTGTGTGTGGGTGAGTGAACAGGATGATGAGAGAAGCTGGGAGGTGATCAGTGAAACCAAAAGAGTGAGACTGTGTGTGGGTGAGTGAACAGGATGATGAGAGAAGATGGGAGGTGATCAGCGAAAGCAAAAGAGTGAGACTGTGTGTGGCTGAGTGAACAGGATGATGAGAGAAGCTGGGAGGTGATCAGTGAAACCAAAAGAGTGAGACTGTGTGTGGGTGAGTGAACAGGATGATGAGAGAAGCTGGGAGGTGATCTGTGAAACCAAAAGAGTGAGACTGTGTGTGGGTGAGTGAACAGGGTGATGAGAGAAGCTGGGAGGTGATCAGTGAAACCAGGAGTGAGACTGTGTGTGGGTGAGTGAACAGGATGATGAGAGAAGCTGGGAGGTGATCAGTGAATCCAAAAGAGTGAGACTGTGTGTGGGTGAGTGAACAGGATGATGAGAGAAGCTGGGAGGTGATCAGTGAAACCAGAAGAGTGAGACTGTGTGTGGGTGAGTGAACAGGATGATGAGAGAAGCTGGGAGGTGATCAGTGAAACCAAAAGAGTGAGACTGTGTGTGGGTGAGTGAACAGGATGATGAGAGAAGCTGGGAGGTGATCAGTGAAACCAAAAGAGTGAGACTGTGTGTGGGTGAGTGAACAGGGTGATGAGGGAAGCTGGGAGGTGATCAGTGAAACCAGGAGTGAGACTGAGTGTGGGTGAGTGAACAGGATGATGAGAGAAGCTGGGAGGTGATCAGTGAAACCAAAAGAGTGAGACTGTGTGTGGGTGAGTGAACAGGATGATCAGAGAAGCTGGGAGGTGATCAGTGAAACCAAAAGAGTGAGACTGTGTGTGGGTGAGTGAACAGGATGATGAGAGAAGCTGGGAGGTGATATGTGGAACCAAAAGAGTGTGACTGTGTGTGGGTGAGTGAACCGGATGTTGAGAGAAGCTGGGAGGTGATCAGTGAAACCAAAAGAGTGAGACTGTGTGTGGGTGAGTGAACAGGGTGATGAGAGAAGATGGGAGGTGATCAGTGAAAGCAAAAGAGTGAGACTGTGTGTGGGTGAGTGAACAGGATGATGAGAGAAGCTGGGAGGTGATCAGTGAAACCAAAAGAGTGAGACTGTGTGTGGGTGAGTGAACAGAATGTTGAGAGAAGCTGGGAGGTGATATGTGGAAGAGGTAAGGGAATGAAGAAGGAGAAATCCAATGAGACAGGCCAGTGGACAATGGATTAAATAGATGGAGGAGGGGGACCAGATGGACCAGATGGGCTGGAGAGGAGAATAGAACGACTAAGAGGGTGACAGAATCGATTGGAAAAAGAGAGGTGGGAGAGAGGAGAAACTAACTGAAACTTGAGAAATCGATATTCACGCCAACAGGTTGAGGTTCACAGACAGAATATGAGGTGCTGCTCCTCAAACCTGAGGGTGCTCTCATCATGTCAGTCATGGACGGTCACGGACCACCATAGCAACAATTTGACCAAGAGTCTTCTGATTTGAAAAGAAACTAACACCATCTTGTTCGTGTTCACCAACTCTCCCTCCCAATACCTCTGTGACTAGACACTTCTCTCAGACAAAGCCCCGATGAGCATCAAGGACTGAAGGAGGGAATGATTGCTCCATTCATTGTCCCTCCCCCATCACAAGTAGCTGTGCTCACAGACCCTGCTGGGGTGGTGATCAAACCCGGACCTGTTTCTCGCATTGCTGCTATCTGGGGACCCTGAGTTGTATCTGATTGGGAATCTGTACCTGAGATCACAGACCCTGCTGGGGTGGTGATCAATGTCGGACTTGGTTCTCCGGTTGCTGTTTCCTGGACTTCCCAAGTTGTGTCCAACTGGTGATCCGTACTTGTGTTCACAGGCCCTGCAGGGATGGTGGTCAACCCTGGACCTGGTTCTCCGGTTGGTGATACCTGGCGTACCCGAGTTGTGTCCGACAGAGAATCTGTATTCAGAGGATAGACAAAAGAAAGTTAAAGTAGTAAAAAGCTTTTTGCTCGATCAGGAATGAACTCAATGGCAGTAACAGAAGGCTCAAATCCAGGTCAAATCTGTCCTCTGAAATACACACAGTCCCCCCTCCTTTGCTTTTTAATACCGCTACCTTGTCTCTCAAATCCCTCTCCTCACATCTCCCTCTCTCGGCATTCACTCTGTCTGCATCACTCCCTTTTCAGTCTCTACTTCCCTCAATCCAGTTGGAGTGTCACTCTCACAGATCTCTCTGCCCAAATCTTCTGACACAGTCATCACTCTCTCTTCACTCACCTCATTCCTCCCACTCGCGCATCCCACCTCCCTCTCCATCCCTCTCTCCTGTGTGTTTTCACCCATTTCCTTCTGTCCATGTACTGAATTACTCAAATCCCACTCCGGGCATTTCTATGTCTCATGACCAATGGGTGGAGTTAAGTTGGCGCCAAATGGCTGCTTCTATGAGCTCATCTGTGGAAACAGCTTAAATTCCTCTCTTTACTGTCTCCTTTTCCCCTTTCCAAGGTGGCTGGGGCTCTATCGAGGTCCTGATTTGCAACGGCACTGAAACTGTGTTTTTTATGGCGAATGAGCACCCACTCCTGGAGCTGGCCGGCTGACTGTTTTCCGACATTCTCCACGCACGGCTTGGAAGATGGTGCCTCCGGGATGCGGCCCTGTGGATAACCGATTCCAGGCCGATGTTGCCGACTGAGGTGTCGCGGGAAAATAACATCGGGATTTCGCTGTGGCGGATGTATGGATGGAGGTGTCTGTCGTCGAGCGATCTCAGTGGCGGGGAGAGTCTTCAAACAATTCTCGAGTCGGAGAATCTCAGAATAAAAAGCGACACAGCAGATTGTACCATAGTCACAGTGACTGTCAGACTCCCCTTTCGCTGTGAAATGGGTGACATCTCTCTGACCCTTGTTAGTGAGAGAGAGAGAGAGAGAGAGAGAGAGAGAGAGAGAGAGAGAGAGAGAGAGAGAGAGAGAGAGAGAGAGAGAGAGAGAGAGAGAGAGAGAGAGAGAGAGAGCCTGTGACATGTCGAACTGTCGGATAAACAACAGCTTTTCTTGACTGCGGATCGTGGTCTCTCTTTGGCTGCTTTGCTGTTGCTTAGTGGGTGGGGGTGCTGACACATTTTTGCTGGAATGTGTGGGGGTGGAGGGGGAGGTTGACTTGTTGATGCTGCTGCTTCTACATAGGACGGGGAGAGAGGGCTTTGGGGTTTTAAACTATTTCTGTTGTTCATTCTTTTGGGTTCTTCTGTAATACACAAACTCGACCTCACTATTCCTCTTTTTGCACTATTTATTTATTGTATTTTTGATTGGAACCTACAGGAATATTTTTTATGTCTTGCACTGTACTGCTGCCAATAAAACAACAATTTTCACAAGATACATTAGTGATAGTAAACCTAATTCTGATCCTGAATCTCTGACCACTGACCACAAATCGATGTCCTCTAGTTATATTCACCCTGATCAGTGGTAATATTCCCAGCAGGACATCCCACACCACCAGCTTCAGGAACATTTATCACCCACAACCATCAGACTCCTGACTGGCGTGGATAACTTCACTCACATCGACTCTGAACTGAGTCCACAACCTACAGACTCACTTTCGAGGAATCTACAACTCATCAGCTCAGTATTATTATATTTTATTTACACCATTTGCCTCCTTTTGAACATTGGATGCTTGGCAGTCTTTGCTTTTGTATAGTTTTTCATAAATTATGTTGTATTTCTTTATTTTCCTGTAAATAACAGCAATGAAATGAATCTCAGGGTAGTATATGGTGACAAATAAGTACTTTGATAATAAATATTACTTTGACTCTGAGTCGACCCTATCTGTACCACTCGTAATCCTCCATACATTTTTTTTATATTCCCAGAAAAAGGATCAGACTAACTACCACCATTTAACATCACTGGAAATTTGGCATTTTGTAGCAGTGCAGTGCAAAACTTAAATTTCTTTTAAATTAGTTAAAAATATTTACTCATTTATTGAAAGATACAGCAGGGGAACGGGTCCTTTCGACCCAACAAATCTGCGCTGTCCTATTACACCCATGTGGACAAACATTGTGCAAAAGACAACAAACTGTACAAAGTACAAAAGCGAAAAATATAATATATAAATAAGCAATAAATAGCGAGAACACGAGATGAAGAGTCTTTGAAAGTGAGTTCATAGGTTGAGGGAACAGTTTAGTACTGGTGTGAGTGTTGAGTGAATTTATCCCCTCTAGTTCAAAAGCCTGATGTCTAAGGGGTAATAACTGTTTCCGAACATAGAAATCTACAGCACATTACAGGTCTTTCAGCCCACAATGTTGTGCCGACCATGTAATCTACTTTAGAAAATGCCTAGAATTTCCCTACTGCATAGCCCACTATTTTTCTAAGCTTCCATGTACCTATCTAAGAGTCTCTTAAAAGACCCTATTGTACCCACCACCATCACGTTCACTAGCAGTGCATTTCACTCTCTGTGTGGAAAAATGTACCCGACATCCCCCTGTACCTACCTCCAAGCACCTTAAAACTACGCCCCCTCATGTTAGCCATTTCAGCCCTGGGAAAAAGTCTCTGGCTATCCATAGGATCAATGCCTCTCATTATCCTATACACCTCTGCCAGGTCACACCTTATCCTCCATTGCTCCAAAGAGAAAAGGCCAAGTACACTCAACTTATTCTCAATGCATGCAACATTCTTGTAAATCTCCTCTTTAGTCTCTCTATAGTATCCTCATCCTTCCTGTAGTGAGGTGACCAGAACTGAACACAGTACTCCGTGGGGTCTAACTAAGGTCTTATATAGCTGTAACATTACCTCACGGCTCTTGAACTCAATCCCACGACTGATTAATGACACCATACTATACGCCTTCTTAACAACACTGTCAACCTGCACAGCAGCTTTGAGTGTCCTATGGACATGAACCCCAAGATCTCACTGATCCTCTACACTGCCAAAAGTCTTATCATTAATATAATATTCTGTCATCAAATATCACCTACCAAAATGAACCACCTCACACTTATCCGGGTTGATCTCCACCTGCAACTTCACAGACCAGTTCTGCATCATATCGATGTCCCGCTGTAAACTCCGACAATTCTCCGGACTATTCACAACACTCCCAACTTTTGTGTCATCAGCAAACTTACTAACCGAACCTTCTACTTCCTCATCCAGGTCATTTATAACAATCACAAAGAGGAGGGGTCCCAGAACAGATCCCTGTGGAAAATCACTCGTCACCGTCCTCCATGCAGAAAACGAACCATCTACAACCACACTTTGCCTTCTATGGGCAAGCCATTCTGGATCCACAAAGCAAAATCTCCTTGGATCCCAAGCCTCCATATTTTCTAAAGGAGCCTTGCATCGGGAACCTTATCAAATACGCTCATGAAATCCATTTACACTACATCCACTGCTCTACCTTCATCAATGTGTTATGTTACATCTGCAAAAAAATTCAATCAGGCTTGTAAGACATGACCTGCCTTTGACAAAGCCATGCTGACTATGCCTAATGATGTTATGTCTCTCCAAATGCACATAAATCCTGCCTCTCGGGATCTTCTCCAACAACTTGCTCACCACTGAAGTAAGACTCACTGGTGTATAATTTCCTGGGTTATTTCTCCTCCCCTTCTTGAACAAGGGAACAATGTTTGCAACCTTCCAATCCTCTAGTACTTCTACCATCCCTATTGACAATGCAAATATCGTCGCCAGAGGCTCAGCAACCCCCTGTCTCGCTTTTTCTGTAACCTGGGGTATATCTCGCCCGGTCCTGGCGACTTATCTAAATTAATATCTTTCAAAAGCTCCCGCACATTCTCTTTTTTAATGCCTATATGCTCAAGTGTTTCAGTCTGCTGTAAGTCATCCCACAATTGCCAAGGTCCTTTTCACTAATGAATGCTAAAGTAAAGTATTCATTATGTTCCTCCGCTTCCTGCTCCGGTTCCATGCACATTTCCACTATCGCTACTGATCGGTCCTATTCTCACACAGCTCATCATCTTGCTCTTCACATTCTTGTAGAATGCCTTGGGGTTTTCCTTAATCCTGCTCGCCAAGGCCTTCTTATGGCCTCTTCTAGCTTTCCATAGAACCATAGAACATTATAGCACAGAAACAGGCCTTTTGGCCCTTCTTGGCTGTGCCAAACCATTTTTCTGCCTAGTCCCACTGACCTGCACCTGGCCTATATCCCTCCATTCACCTCTCATCCATATACCTGCCAAAGATTTTCTTAAATGTTAAAAGTGAGCCCGCATTTACCACTTCATCTGACAGCTCATTCCACACTCCCACCACCCTCTGTGTGAAGAAGCCCCCCAATGTTCCCTTTAAACTTTTCCCCCTTCACCCTTAACCCATGTCCTCTGTTTTTTTTTCTCCCCTAGCCTGAGTGGAAAAAGCCTGTTTGCATTCACTCTATCTATAACCACCATAATTTTATACACCTCTATCAAATCTCCCCTCATTCTTCTACGCTCCAGGGAATAAAGTCCGAACCTATTCAACCTTTCTCTGTAACTCAGTTTCTCAAGTCCCGGCAACATCCTTGTAAACCTTCTCTGCACTCTTTCAATCCTATTAATATCCATCCTGTAATTCCGTGACCAAAACTGCACGCAATACTCCCAATTCGGCCTCAGCAATGTCTTATACAACCTCACCATAACATTCCAACTCTTATACGCAATACAGTCGGCCCTCCTTATCTGTGGATTCCACATGCGCGGTTTCAACCAACCGCGGATCGGGAAAACCCAGAAGTTCTCTCTCCAGCACTTGTTGTTTGAGCATGTACAGACTATTTTTTTCTTGTCATTATTCCCTAAACAATACAGTATAACAACTATTTACATAGTATTTACATTGTATTAGGTATTATAAGTAATCTAGAAATGACTTAAAAGTACAGGCAGCCCTGAGTTATGAATGAGTTTCATTCCTGAGTCCGTCTTTAAGTCGTATTTGAAGTCGGAACAGGTACATTCGGTATTATTTAGCGTCAGTTAGTCAAACTTTTTTCTTAGTATATAGTACATATTTTACCTTTCTATGCATATAAAACACTTAAGAAACATACGTATTTCAATAATTAAACCACTGCGTTGCTTAGTAATAATTGTAGCTTTCATCGGGGCAGGACCATTCACATGCTCCATTAAAATTGTTCCGATCATTGACCAACTGTAGTCTAACGCTTTCCAATGACCGATGGCGTTTCACCTCTTTCTGATTGTTTTATTACTTCCACCTTATTTTTAATCGTGATGATTTTCGTGAACAGAAAGACTGCGGATTCAGAGCTGCACCGCCAGGTCCTAATGTCCACCATTCTGAAACATGTTAAATAAAGTCCAGGGTTCCGCGGGGTCCTAAAGACCACTCAACTGGGAGAGGTTAAATAAGGGACTTGAGCATCCGCATTTTTTGGTATCCGCGGGGGACCCGGAACCAATCCCCCCGGGTAAGGAGGGCCGACTGTACTTGATTTATAAAGGCCAATGTACCAAAGGCTCTCTTTACTATCCTATCTACCTGTGATGCCACTTTTAGGGAATTTTGTATCTGTATTCCTAGATTCCTCTGTTCTACATGCACCCCGCAGTGCCCTACCATTTACCTTGTATGTTCTACCTTGGTGTTTCCTTCCAAAGTGCAATACCTCAGTCTTTCCTAATGTCATTCTTGAGCTTCTTCCTGGCACCCTGTAATTTGCTAGAGCTCTAAAAGTACCTAGTTTTTTTAACCTTTTCTTTTCTTCTTAACTAGATTTTCCACCTCCTTTGTACACCATGGTTCTTTTGCTCTACCATACCATCCTTTTCCTGCCTCATGAAACCTATGCCTATGCAGAAGACCTTGAACATTTGCCACATTGCTGCCGTGCTTTTCCCTGAGAACATCTGCTCCCAATTTATGTTTCCGTTTCTGCCTAACAGCATATTTCCCCTACCCCAATTAAATGTTTCCCAAATTGTCTGCTCTTATCCCTCTCCAGCACCATGGTAAAGAAGACAGAGTTGTGATTTCTATCTCCAAAATACTTTCCCACCGAGAGATCTGACAGCTGACCAGGTTCATTTCCCAATACCAGATCAAATACAACCTCTCCTCCGGTTGGCTTATCTACATATTGCATCAGGAAACATTGCTGAACACAACTACGAAACTCCATCCCATCTAAACCCCTTGCTCTAAGGAGATGTCAGTCAATATTAGGAAAGTTAAGATCACTCATCACAACAACCCTATTATTATTGTGCCATTCCAGAATCTGCCTCCCTATCTGCTCCTCGATGTCTCTGTTACTATTGGGGAGTCTATACGAAAAAAGAAACAGTAGAATTATTGATCCTTTCCTGTTTCTGACTTACACCCACAATGACTCAGTAGACAATCCCTCCATGACTCCCTCCTTTTCTGGAGCCGTGACACTATCCCTATTTAGCAATGCCACACCCCACCTCTTTTGCCTCCCTCTCTGTTCTTTTTGAAACATCTGAAGCCCAGCACACTGAGCAGCCATTCCTGCCCGAGACAGACAAGACTCTGTAACAGCCACATCATACTTCCATGTATTGAACCATGCTCCAAGTCGACCCGCCTTGCTTATGATACTCCTTGCATTAAAACAGTCACATCTCAAGCCATCTGGCTGAGTGCTTTTTTGCTGTATCATCTGTCTATCCTTCTCATAAATTCCCGACAAGCTGTCACTACTTGTGCCCCAACCACCCCATCCTCTGCCCCTTCACTAGTTTAAACCTGCCCCCAATAGCATTAACAAACCTCCCTCCCAGGATATTAAATCCCCTCCAGTTCAGGCTAATATCAGAGCGTAAACACGAGGAAATCTGCAGATGCTGGAAATTCTCTATGACTCTATTATTATTGTATCACTCCAGAATCTATCTGCTCCTCGATGTCTCTGTTACTATTGGGGAGTCTATAAAAAAAATCAAGTAGAGGATTGGCGTATTGCTCATGTGGTTCCATTGTTTAAAAAGGGTTCTAGAAGTAAGCCTGGCAATTATAGACCTGTCAGTTTGACATCAGTGGTGGGTAAAGTAATGGAAAGTATTCTTAGAGATAGTATTTATAATTATCTGGATAGACAGGATCTGATTAGGAGTGGCCAGCATGGATTTGTGCGTGGAAGGTCATGTTTGACAAACCTTATTGAATTTTTTGAAGTAGTTACGAAGAATGTTGACGAGGGTAAGGCAGTGGATGTAGTCTATATGGACTTCAGCAAGGCCTTTGACAAAGTTCCATATGGAAGGTTAGTTAAGAAGGTTCAGTCGTTAGGTATTAATGCTGGAGTAATAAAATGGATTCAACAGTGGCTAGATGGGAGATGCCAGAGAGTAGTGGTGGATAATTGTTTATCGGGATGGAGGCTGGTGACTAGCGGGGTGCCTCAGGGATCTGTTTTGGGCCCAATGTTGTTTGTAATATACATAAATGATCTGGATGAAGGGGTGGTAAATTGGATTAGTAAGTATGCTGATGATACTAAGGTAGGAGATGTTGTGGATAATGAGGTGGGTTTTCAAAGCTTGCAGGGAGATTTATGCCGGTTAGAAGAATGGGCTGAACGTTGGCAGATGGAGTTTAATGCTGAGAAGTGTGAGGTTCTACATTTTGGCAGGAATAATCGAAATAGAACATACAGGGTAAATGGTAGGGTATTGAGGAATGCAGTGGAACAGAGAGATCTAGGAATAACAGTGCATAGTTCCCTGAAGGTGGAGTCTCATGTACATAGGGTGGTGAAGAAGGCTTTTGGAACGCTGGCCTTTATAAATCAGAGCATTGAGTACAGAAGTTGGGATGTAATGTTAAAATTGTACAAGGCATTGGTAAGGCCAAATTTGGAATATTGTGTACAGTTCTGGTCACCGAATTATAGGAAAGATATCAATAAATTGGAGAGAGTGCAGAGACGATTTACTAGGATGTTACCAGGGTTTCAGCACTTAGGTTACAGAGAAGGTTGAACAAGTTAGGTCTCTATTCATTGGAGCGTAGAAGGTTGAGGGGGGATTTGATCGAGGTATTTAAAATTTTGAAAGGGATAGATAGAGTTGACGTGAATAGGCTGTTTCCATTGAGAGTAGGGGAGATTCAAACGAGAGGACATGATTTGAGAGATAGGGGGCAAAAGTTTAAGGGAAACACGAGGGGGTATTTCTTTACTCAGAGTGTGATAGCTGTGTGGAATGAGCTTCCTGTAGAAGTAGTAGAGGCCAGTTCAGTTGTGTCATTTAAGGTAAAATTAGATAGGTATATGGACAGGAAAGGAGTGGAGGGTTAGGGACTGAGTGCGGGTAGGTGGGACTATGTGAGATTAAGAGTTCGGCACGGACTAGGAGGGCCGGAATGGCCTGTTTCCGTGCTGTGATTGTTATATGGTTATAGAGTTATTGATCCTTTCCTGTTTTTGACTTACACCTAAAATGACTCAGTAGACAATCTCTCCATGACTCCCTCCTTTTCTTCAGCCGCAACACGATCCCTAATTAGCAATGCCACTCCCCACCTCTTTTGCCTCCCTCTCTGTTCTTCTTGAAACATCTGAAGCCCAGCACACTCAGCAGCCATTCCTGCCCCTGAGACATGCAAGACTCTCTAACAGCCACAACATCATAACTGCATGTATCGATCCACGCTCCAAGTTCATCCGCCTTGTTTATGATACTCTTTGCATTAAAATAGGCACATCTCAAACCATCTAGTTGAGTATTTCTTTGCTGTATTATCTGTCTATCCTTCTCAAAAATTCCCAACAAGCTGTCATTACTTGTACACCAACCACCCCATCCTCTGCCTCTTCACTAGTTCAAACCCTCCCCAATAGCATTAGCAAACCTTGCTCCCAGGATACTGTTCCCCTCCAGTTTAGGTGCAACCTGTCCCACTTGTACAGGTCACCCCTTCCCCAGAAAAGGTTCCAAAGATCCAAGAACTCGAAACCCTGCCTCCTACACCATCTCCTCAGCCATTTGCACTATCTTCCTGTTCTGACCTTCACGAGCTCGTGGCAACAGGAGTAATCCGGAGATTACCACCGTGGAGGTCCTGCTTTTCAGCCTCCTTCCTAACTCCCTAAACTTACTGTGCATGACCTCTATCCCTCTCCTATCTCATTGGTACCAACATGTACCACGACCTCCAGCTGCTCACCCTCCCCTTCCAGAATATTCTGCAACCACTCAGAGACATCCTGGACCCCAGCACCCAGGAAGCAACACATTATCCTGGCGTCTCTTTTCCTGCCACAGAATCTCCTGTCTGTCCCCCGAACTATCGAGTCCACTGTGACTATTGCTCTGCCTGACTTCACCCTCTCCTTCTGAAGTTCAGAGCTGACCACAGTGCTATTGATCTGGCTGCTGCTGCCTTGCCCAGATAGATCACCTCCCTCAGCAGTATCCTACCTGTTGCTGAGGGGAATGGCCACAGGGGCACTCTACACTGACTTCCTTCTCCCTTTACCTCTCTCGGTGTTCACCCATCTACTCCCCGAATTCTGCACTCTGGATCTAACACCTGTTCAAAAGTCGTATCTATCAATTGTCCTGCCTGCTGGATATTCCTAAGTTCATCCATCTCCAGCTCCTTTATGGGGTCTTTCAGGAGCTGGAATCGGCTGCACCTCCCGCAGGTGCAGTCATCAGGGAGACTATCGGGTTCCAGGAATTCCCACCTCCTACAGGGGGACCATAGAGAGGAGCTATAGACAGGTAGTCACTCCAGGGCCTCGGGAGACAGAGAAGTGGGTAACAATCAGGAGAGGGAAGGGCAAGAGGCAGATGCTAGAGAGTACCCCGTGGTGGTCCCCCTTAAGAATAAGTACTCCTGTTTGAGTACTGCTGGAGGAGACGGCCTACCTGGAGGAGGCAACAGTGGTCACGCCTCTGGTGCAGAGTCTGGCTCTGTGGCTCAGAAGGGTAGGGAAAGGAAGAGGATGGCGGCAGTGATAGGGGACTCTATAGTTAGGGGGCCACACAGGCTATTCTGTGCACGCAGAAAAGAAACGCGGATGGTAGTTTGCCTCCCAGATGCCAGGATCCGGGATGATTCTGATTGCGTCCACGATATCTTCAAGTGGGAAGGAGAACAGCCAGAGGTTGTGATTCATATTGGTACCAACGATATAGGTAGGAAAAGGGAGGAGGTCCTGAAATCAGACTACTGGGAGTTAGGATGGAAGTTGAGAAGCAGGACCTCAAAGGTAGTAATCTCGGGATTACTGCCTGTGCCACGCGACACTGAGTATAGGAATAGAATGGGGTGGAGGATAAATGCGAGGCTGAGAGTTTGGATCAGGGGGAAATGATTCAGATTTCTGGATCATTGGGACCTATTTTGGTGCTGGTGTGACTTGTATAAAAAGGACGGGTTGCACTTGAATCTGACGGGGACAAGTATCCTGGTTTGCAAAGGCTATGCGGGGGAGAGCTTAAAATAGAATTGCCGGGGTGTGGGAACCAAACTGAAGTGACGGAGGAAAGGGAGGTTGGCTCACAAATAGAGAAAGCTTGGAGACAGTGTGAAAGGGAGGATTGGCAGGTGATAGAGAAGGGACGCGCTCAGACCGATGGTTTGAGATGTGTCTATTTTAATGCGAGGAGGATTATGAATAAAGTGGATGAGCTTAGAGCGTGGATCAGTACTTGGAGCTATGATGTTGTGTCCATTACAGAGACTTGGATGGTGCAGGGGTAGGAATGGCTACTTCATGTGCCAGGCTTTAGATGTTTCCGAAAGGACAGGGAGGGAGGCACAAGTGGTGGGACTGTGGCACTGCTGATCAGAGAGAGTGTCACGGCTGCAGAAAAGGAGGAAGTCATGGAGGGACTGTCTAAGGAGTCTCTGTGGAAGTTAGAACAGGAATGGGTCAATAACTCTACTGGGTGTTTTTATAGACCACCCAATAGTAACAGGGACATCAAAGAGCAGATACAGAGACAGATTGTTGTGGTGGGAGATTTCAATTTCCCAAATATTGATTGGCATCTCCCTAGAGTGAGGGGTTTAGATGGGGTGTAGTTTGTTAGGTGCGTTCAGGCAGGTTGCTTGACACAATATGTAGATAAGCTTACAAGAGGAGAGGCTGAACTTGATCTGGTATTGGGAAATGAACCTGGTCAGGTGGCAGGTCTCTCAGTGGGAGAGCATTTTGGAGAAAGTTATCACAATTCTATCTCATTTACCATAGCATTAGAGAGGGATAGGAGCAGACAAGTTGGGAAAGTGTTTAATTGGAGTAAGGGGAAATATGAGGCTATCAGGCAAGAACTTGGAAGCATAAATTGGTATCAGATGTTCTCAGGGAAATTTACAGCAGAAATGTGGCAAAAATTCAGGGGATATTTGAGTGGAGTTCTGCATAGGTAAATTCCAATGAGACAGGGAAAAGATGGTATGGTACAGGAACTGTGGTGTACAAAAGCTGATGTAAATCTAGTCAAGAAGAAGAGCTTACGAAAGGTTCAGAAATCAAGGTAATGATGGAGATCTAGAAGATCATAAGGCTAGCAGGAAAGAGCTTAAGAATGAAATTAGAAGAGCCAGAACGGGCCATGAGAAGGTCTTGGCCGACAGGATTAAGGAAAACTGCAAAGCATTTTACAAGTGTGTCAGTGGAGAAGTGTGTATGGAACCGGAGGAGATGGCAGGGTACTTAATGAATACTTTGCTTCAGTATTCACTACAGAAGAGGATCTTGGCGATTGTAGGGATGACTTACAGTGGACTGAAAAGCTTCAGCCTGTAGATATTAAGGAAGAGGATGTGCTGGATCTTTTGAAAAGCATCAAGTTGGTTAAGTCAGCGGGACCGGAAGGGATGTACCTGAGGCTACTATGGGAGGCGAGGGAGGAGATTGCTGATCCTCTGGCAATCACATCAACAATGAGGACGGGAGAGGTTCCGGAGGATTGGAGGGTTGCGGATGTTGTTCCCTTATTCAAGAAAGGTTATGAATAGTCAGCATGACTTTGTCAAAGGCAGGTCGTGCCTTCTGAGCCTGATTGAATTTTTTGAAGATTTGACTGAGCACATTGATGAAGGTACAGCTATAGATGTAGTGTATATGGATTTCAGCAAGACATTTGATAAGATACCCCACGCAAGGCTTACTGAGAACGTAAGGAGGCATGGGATCCAAGTGGACATTGCTTTGTGGATCCAGAACTACTTTGCTACTTTGCTAACAGAAGGCAAAGAGTGGTTGTAGACGGGTCACATTCTGCATTGAGGCCGGTGACCAGTGGTGTGCCTCAGGGATCTGTTCTGGGACCTTTACTCTTCGTGATTTTTATAAATGTCCTGGATGTGGAAGTGGAGGGATAGGTTAGTAAATTATCTGATGATGCCAAGGTTGGAGGTGTTGTGGATAGTGTGGAGGGCTGTCAGAGGTTACAGCGGCACATTGATGGGATGCAAAACGGCGCTGAGAAGTGGCAGATGGAGTTCAACCCAGATGAGTGTGAGATGGTACATTTTGGTAAGTCAAAAACGATGGCAGAATATAGTGTTAATGTTAAGACTCTTGGAAGCGTGGAGAATCAGAGGCATCTTGGGGTTCGAATCCATAGAACACTCAAAGCTGCTATGCAGGTTGACTCTGTGGTTAAGAAGGCATATAGTTCATTGGCCTTCATCAATTGTAGGATTGAGCTTAAGAGCCGAGAGGTAATATTGCAGCTATATAGGACCCTGCTCAGACCCCACTTGGAGCGCTGTGCTCAGTTCTGGTCGCCTCACTACAGAAAGGACGTTACAAACCATAGAAAGGGTGCAGAGGAGATTTACCAGGATGTTGCCTGAATTGGGGAGCATGCCTTATGAGAATAGGTTGAGTGAACTCGGCCTTTTCTCCTTGGAGTGATGGAGGATGAGAGGTGACCTGATAGAGGTGTACAAGATAACGAGAGACACTGGCCATGTGGATAGTCAGAAGCTTTTCCCAGGGCTGAAATGGCTAGCACAAGAGGGCATAGATTTAATGTGCTTGGAATTAGGTACAGAGGAGATGTCAGGGGTAAGTTTTTTTTTACGCAGAGAGTGGTGAGTGCACGGAATGGGCTGCTGGCGACGGTGGTGTAAGCAGATACAATAGGGTATTTTAAGAGACTCCTGGATAGGTACATGGAGCTTAGAAAAATAGAGGACTATGGGTAATCCTAGGTAGTTCTAAGGTAAGGACATGTTCGGCACAGCTTTGTGGGCAAAGGGCCTGTATTGTGCTGCAGGATTTCTATGTTTCGATCTTTCTATTCCACTATCATATCTGCCACCCTGCCTGCACTGTACGATGGGTAACAAAGACCAGATCTTTTAACCTGTTTCTTTGGCCTCAGCCTCTTCTTATCAAAGCCTGACAACTCCTACCCTCATCGCTGACCTACTTCCCAACAATGGCCGCCCCGTTTGCCCCTTCTGTACTTTTATTTAATTTGCAGTGCTCTGCTCCCTACGCTGATCAGACCTCTGGAATGTTCGAACGCCTGTCTCCTCCTTCATCACTTCGGGTCGGGATGAAATTCTGGGACTGACCATGGGGATCAGCGTTCCCGTAGATGATCCCATCACCAATTCCTGAGCTGTGGACCATCCTGCATCCATTGTTTCTCCCTCCACCACCCCCACAACTGTCTACAGCTCCCTCTCAGCACCCCTCCTCGCTCCAGTCTCCATCTTGTATCCCAGACCTCTCTCCCATCCCTACCTACAATCTCCCTCTATTGTCCTCATTTTCCTCCCTCCTCCTCACTCCCCTTTCTCTGCCCATCACTCTCCCTCCTCTCCACTTTCCCACTTCCCTCCACCCCAGTCATTCTCCTCTCACCCCTCCATTCTCCTCAATGTCCCCACCCTCCATTATCATGTTCATGTGGTCCCCATGTGTGACAGGGCAGCCTGGTGTGGGTGGGGGGGGGGCGGTGAGGAATGGGGACTCAAGTCAACTCATTGTAGGGAGGATGTGGAAGCGTTAGAGAGAGTGCAGAATAGATTTACCAGAACGATGTCAGGATTAGAGAGCAGGTCTTGTCAGGAGAGGTTGAGTGAGTGAGGACTTTTCCCTTTGGAGTGAAGGAGGATGAGAGGTGACTTCACGGAGGTGTACAAGATGGTAAGAGGGATAGATCGAGTAGACAACCAAACTTTGTCCCAGGGAGGAAGTGGCTAATACCAGGGGTGCAATTTTAAAGTGACTGGAGGAAAGTACAGGGTGGATGTCAGAGGTAAAATTCATTACACAGACAGAGTGGTGGGTGTGTGGAACACCCTGCAAGGGGTAGTGGTAAAGACAGAAACATTAAGGGGCATTTAACAAACTCATAGGTACGTGGATGACAGAAACATGGAGGGTTATGTAGGAGGGAAGGGTTAAATTGATCTCAGAGTAGGTCTGCACAACATTGTGGGCCGAAGGGCCTGTGCTGTGCTGTACAGTTCTGTGTTCTATGATCTCTGTCACAGGTCAGACTGGGCAGTTTCATTCTGACCCCGCCCGGTGTGAAGGGGGATACGGGAAAGGTGATCACAGACCACGGGCAGGGCAGCCGACTGGAAAACTCAGCCCGTGGTGTGTGTTGGTGACTCAGGATGTCCCAGAATTTCCCCACAACTACCACACTGCTGTGTAACTGAGGAACGGTGACCTACCTGTACAGTACACAGCGTAACGCCAGGGTGTAGGCCCCAGCCAATACACAAAGTAACCGGAGCAGTTCTTCACCGCGATCTTTCGGCTCCCATAACAGGCTCTTTCACCCCAGGAGTAACAGACAGCGTTGATCACCTCCCCCTCTCCCACGTTGGGATGGGGACCTGGAATGAGATTTATAAACACTGTAAAATGTACCCGGTCCCACAGTACAGCGGGGAATGTGAATCAGGACCCACTGTAAATCAGTGGTTCACAACCCACGGTCCGGTCCGGCCTCAGTCAGCACTGAGCTGCTGCCCTCTCCCTCTCCACCCCACCCTCCCCACAGCAGCACCTTCATCTTCTGAATGAGCCTCCCATGAGGGCCCTTGTCAAACATCCGGGGATCTCATTGAAACCTATCAAATATCGAGAGGCCTAGACATGGAGAGGATGTTTCCTATTATGGGGAAGTCTGGGACCAGAGGGCATAGCCTCAGGACACAAGAATCTCACCACGTTTCAACAGAAGTTTAAATCTGTTTTATTTAATGATTTGGCAATAAAACACGGAGTAGGGCCTTCTGACCCTTAGAGCCACACTGCCTCTGCAGCCCTTGACAATCCTGAAAAAGCCGATCGTCATGATGGGACAATTTACCCACCCGGTACGTCTTTGGATAGTGGGAGGAAACCGGAGAACCCGGGGAAAACCCATGTATTCCAAGGGGAGGACGAACAGAGACTCCTTACCGATGACACTGGAATTGAACTCTGAACTCCGACACCCCGAGCTGTAATATTGACGCGCTAACCACTACGTTACCATGGCAACCATTAATTTATCCCACTAATTGGTGAACGATGATGTCTGCTGACTCCCCCAACTGCCTGGAGATGGACCCACCAATGAAATGAGTCTGGGGTCGTTGAAACTCCTCCGGGTCGTATCCAGAATGGGGTCAGTGGGCAGATCAGTTCTGTAACCAACTCCAGAAAGTTGTCACTCCTCCACCGGACTCCATGACGATTCAGGACCGTAGAGCGGTCTGAGTGACTGTGGGGAGACCTCTCAGGGAGATGGGGTTCAGTGTCCATGCTAGGGCCCTCTGAACAGATTCGGGTTGTTATTGTGACCCTCCCCAAAAATAACCGAGCCCCACTGATGTAACTCTGACCCTACCGTTTAACCAGCCTGGAGTCACCCCGGAGCAGCGATACTGTGGAACGAGCGTCTCCGGAATCTTCCATCCTCCAGAACTGAAACAACAATCAGAGAGTCAGTCCCTGATCTGAGGGAGTTTATTCACGCAGAGAGACATGCGAAATTACACTCACCCTGTCTCTGGTCAATAACCCCCAATCCTGGGAATTCCCGCTCTGTTTCCCCTCTCCCTGTATTCACTCCCCATCTCAGTGTAGTCAGTGATGATCCCGGTCTCCCTGCATTTCCCATTCACACACCCCTTGTTCCCCTGTTTACATTCCCCTTCTGTGTCCAGTTTCTCAGTAATTATCTCCTCACTTTACCTGTTAAATCTGTACCATCCCACTTCAAGATTTTTATCATCCATCAATTCTCCACCGGTACACTCAGTGTTGAGACAATTCGTGCTCCTCCAGGGCTGATCCAGGACGGTGTGGGTTACACACGGATCACCGAGTGCGGAGTCTGTGACTGAGGGACAGAACGATGTTCAGTGTTAATGTACAGCTCACGTTCCCCATCCTCTTTCTCTGCCAATCACAACCCCCATCCTGAACTATATGGTGGGGGGAGGGGAGGGAGGCTAGCTGGAAGGTGATAGGTGAAGCCAAGTGAGTGGGAAAGGTCAAGGGCTGGAGAAGACAGAATCTGATCAGAGAGGAGAGTGGACAATAGGAGAAATGGCAGGAGGAGGAGACCCGAAAGGAAGTAATAGTTTGGTGCTAAGAAGTGAATGGTCACTTTCGGGAATAGACGAAGGGGGAAGAGAATTCTGTTCACCGGAAGGAGAAATCGAAATTCGTAGCATTAGGTTGGAGGCACAAGACAAGTCTATACATCAACCACATTGGGAATCGGATTTTAATTGGGAAATCTCATTTACAGCGGATGGTGTGGAGGTGCTTGAGAAGCAGTCGCCCAGTTTACGATGAGTCTCTCCAATGTTGAGGAGGCCACATTGGGAACAATAGGCAGCCCCTGCAGATTCGGTGAAGTGATGCCTCACCTGGAAGGAGTGTTTGGGGCCTTCAGTGGAAGTGAGAGAGGAGGTGAATGGACAGGTGCAGGGATAAGTGCCTGGAGGGAGATTAGTGCGGAGGAACATATGGACAAGGGAATCGTGGAGAGAGCGATCCCTGCAGACAGTGGTGGGCAGGGGGAGGAAAGGATATGTTTATCAGTCGGGTCCCTTTGGAGATTGAGGAAACTGTGGAGGATAACGTGTTGGATGCAGAGGCTGAAGTGGTGGTAGGTGAGGACGAGGGACGGGATAATGAAGTGAGTGCAGATGTAAGGGAAATGGAGGAGATAGAGGTGAGGGAAACATCAATATTAGAGGGACGGAAACCCCATTCTTTAAAGCAGGAGGACATCTCTGATACTCTGGAATGGAAACCACATCCTGAGAACAGACGTGGTGGAGGCACATCTTGTGCCAAGATGAGGCCACCCTCAAGGTGGAGGAGCAACACCTCATATTCCATCTGGGTACCCTCCAACCTGATGGTATGAATATCGATTTCACTTTCCAGTGAACAAAATTTACTCCACTCCCTTCCTATATTCCCATTCTGATATTTTACTTCTCACCTGCTTTAAACTTCCCCCTGGGTCTCCTCCTCTTTCCGTTTCTCCAATTGTATTCACTCTCCTCTCCTATCAGTTTCTTTCTTCTCCAGCCCTTGACCTTCCCACCCACCTGGCTTCACCTGTCACCTTCCAGCTAACCACTCTGCCCCCCCCAACCTTTGTTCTGGAATCTTCCCCCTGCCCTCTCAGTCCTAAAGAGGGTCCTTGGCCCAAATTATCAACTAACTATTCATTTCCATAGATGCTGCCTGACCTGCTGAGTTTCCCCAGCATTGTGTGTGTGTGTGTGTTGCTACATATTACTATATAATACCCCGAGATTCAGTTTCTTCACAGCATTCACAGTGCAACAAAGAAATACAATAGAATCAATGAAAAACTACACACAAACAAAGACTGATAAGCAACAAATGTGCAATACAAATCAACAAAGACAATGTCCATCAGTCAGGATCCCACCACCCAGGACATGCCCTCTTCCTATTAGCACCATCAGAGAGGAGGGACAGGAGCCTGAAGACACACACTCAACATTTCGGGATCAGCTTCGTTCCCTCCACCATCAGATTTCTGAACGGTGAACCCATGAACATTACCTTACTATTTTACTCTCTTTCTATACGACATATTTATTTTCTATATTCCCGCAGGAAAATGAATCTCAGGGTTGTTTGGGGTGATATATATCTACTCTGATAATAAAATTTACTTTGACTTTACTTTGGACTTTTCCATCCTCCCTACACAATGTGCCCATCCCTCCACCTTCCTCATATTCATGTGCCTATCTAAACGTCTCTTAAAAGCCTCAAATGTATTTGCACCTACCACCATACCCGGCAGCACATTCATGCATCCACCATTCTTTGAGGAAAAGAATCTTACCCCTCACATCCCTCTTGAACCTACCCCCTCTCACTTTCGATGCCTGCACTCTGGTATATGACATTTCAACCCTGGGAAAGAAACACTGTCTGTCCACTCCATCTCTGCCTCTCCGATGTTAAAAACCTCTGTTAGATCTCCCCTCAGACTCCGATGCTCCCGCGTGGTGACCAGAATGTATGTTAACTCCAGATGTGGCTTAACCAGAGTTTTATAAAGTTGCAGTATAACCTCCTGACGTTTGAACTCAATACCTTGTCTAACAAAATCAGCATTTCATAAGCCCTCTTAACCACCTTATCGAACTATGTAGTTACTTTCAAGGAGTTCTGAACTTGGCTTCCAAGATCTCTCTGCTCAGCAACACTGTTAAGGATCTTGCCCTCAACATGCCAAACTGTGATTAGTAACTTTCCTGTGTTCGAGATATGTTCGTCTTGCTCTTCGACATAGACAATAAATAAAATCTACTGTCACTGATTAAATGGTCCCTCAAGTTCAAGGTTATCGTCATTCAGTTGAATACACATCTCCTGCCAAACAAAGCGGAGTTCCTCCGGCGCAATGTGCACAACACAGTACAACACAGTACATATAACTCACAGCAACACATCAAGTAATATTACCACAAATAAATTAACAATTTTAAAATTAATTTTATGCGTTTCTAAATGCATAGCAATAAGGGAACAGCACCCAAATTAAAATCATATAAAGTTAGTATCCTCCCCACCCTCCCACTACAAAACTCCAGGCCAACCATTACAATATGTAAAAGAAAAATTAATCGGAACGTTCGCCCCCTCAGAGCTGTAAATATCAATAAAAATAAGAATAATAATGCCTACTACCAAAACTATAATGTAATTCTCATCAAACAAACCATAAAACTTATAGAAAAACGCTGAAAATATGGATCATGGTATAGAAGAAAAGAATGAAGTCAATCGGAAGTGTAGTTATGAAAGTATTCAAAAAAAAGTTCCCCACACCTTCTGAAACTTTATTTTCGAATTGAGAAGTGAATAATGATTTTTTTCAAGGTCTAAGCAAGACATTATATCACTAAGCCATTGAGCATGAGTGGATGGAACAACATCTCTCCTCCTGAGCAGATCTAAGCGTCTAGCCAAAGGAGAGGCAATAGATGGCGTTTAGTTGGACTCAAATGCATGTCTGCCTCACCCAAGGTACCAAAAAGGGCAATCAGAGGGTTAGGTTCTAAGTGGCAATAAAGAATATGGGATGAAGATAAAGAGACTTCTCTCCAGAATTTCTGTGGAGTAGGACAAGCTCCGTACATATGAATAAGAGAAGCCTCACCACCTTTACACTTGTTACAAACAGGACTAATGTCAGGATAAAACTGCGACAATTTAGTTTCAGACATATGAGCCCTATGTACAACCTTAAACTGTAAAAGACACTGGTGAGCATATAAAGAGCTTGAATTAACTGACTTAAGAATTGAATCGCAAACTGCATCAGATAAAGAAATTTTTAAATCATGCTCCCAAGCAGTTCTAATTTTATCAAAGGGAGCACGCCTCAAGGTCACAAACTTATCACAAATAGTACATATGAAACCTTTACCCAATAGATTAATACAAAGAAACAGGTTCACAACGTTTTTCTCAGGAATCTCAGGAAAATTGGGTAATAGTTAATGAAACGTCTGATTTGAAGGTATCTAAAGAAATGAGTATTAAGTAGGTTGAACTTTACAGATAGTTGTTGAAAAGTTGCAAAACAATTAACTATGAAAAGATCTTCAAAGCGCCTAATGCCCTTTCTATACCAATCATGAAATGTTGAGTCTTGCACAGAAGGTAAGAGAAGATGATTGTGTAAGATAGGTCTAGAGACAGAGAGAAACCGTGAAGGTCATTTTATTTTCTAAACTGAACCCATATTCTCAGAGTATGTCTAATAAGAGGATTAACAATCACACTAGGCAAGTGACAAGGAAGTGTAGATCCAAGAAGTGCAGAAACAGAGAGATCCTTAGTAGAGTTCAACTCTCTTGCCACCCATTTTGGACACTCAGACTGATTATGAAAGAAGGACCAAAAAGAAAGACAACGGATATTGGCTGCCCAATGATATAAACGGAAGTTGGGCAACGCCATACATTCTTCCTTTTTAGATTTTTGAAGGTCAGCTTTATTAAGTCCAGAACATTTGCCCTTATAGATAGGGCAAAATAATAGTATTTCGTGAATGAAAAAAAAGATTTAGAAATAAAAATTGGTAAAGACTGAAATAAATATAAAATTTAGGAAGGATATACATTTTAATAACATTAATTCGACGTACCAGAGCAATGGATATGGGTGACCATTATATCAAACTCTGTTTTGTCGAATTTTAAATATTAGCAAAATTTCCTTGAAAAAGATTCTTGAAGTTCCTTGTTACTGTAATACCAAGGTAAGTAAGTTGATTATTAACTACTTTGAAAGGGAGGTCATGAAATACTAATGTTTGTGCTTCTGTATTAATTGGGAAGAGTTCACTCTCGTGTAAATTAAATTTGTAACTGGAAAGCTGGCTAAATTGATTAAGAAGTAAAAACATTGGGGGTAAGGAAGTAGACGAATTTGATATAAAAAGTAAAAGATTGTCGGCATAAAGAGAAACTTTATGCTCAACTCCTCTCCTCCAAATCCCCGTCAATTCAGGACAGCTTCGAAATGCAATCGCCAGTGGCTCTATGGCTAAATCAAAAAGTCCTTGTCGGGTGCCACGTTTAAGACTAAAAGACTGGGATTGCTGAGAGTTAGTCAAAACAAAAGTGGTGGAATATGAATAAATTTAATCCATGAAATAAAACTTTGTCCAAAATAATTTTTTTCGATAACCACAAAAAGGTAATTCCACTCCACATGATCGAACGCTTTCTCTGCATCAAAAGAAATGACACATTCAGGAGTCCCAATTGAGGGTGAATATGAGATATTAAACAGACGCCGGAAATTAAAAAAAGGAAGACGATTTTTAATAAAACCAGTTAGATCTGCAGAAATATTAGAAGGTACAATGTTCTCCAATCTACGAGCCAAAACTTCAGCCAAAATTTTAACATTAATATTTAACAAAGAAATTGACATATACGAAGAACACACTGTTGGATCTTTACCTTTTTAAAAGAATGATACATGCCTCGTTAAATGATGCTGGCAATTTACCATGTGTAGCATCTGTGACCCCATTCGCCTAGGGTGAACTGCCGTCGCCCCGCCAATAGTGCAATACCTCGGTGTAAAAACTGTGTAATGTTCCCCCAGTACACGCTCGCAACACAAATATCATACAACACACCAAAGGTGAGTAAACAATTGCAACTTTATAGTTTTTTCTTACTGATGGGTTAGTAGAAATAGATAACCTAAAGGCGCCAAATCAATAAGTTTATCAGATTGTGCACATAATATTTTAATGCGTTGGAGCTCACGCCTCCGGTTCCATTCACAACGACCTTCCGAGCCTTCGGCCACCGTCCGAACCGCCAACGTCCAGTATCCGCTGCCCTATCCGCTCCTCACACTTCGTCCTCCTCGCTCGCCTCCCGAGAAAAGACCGTGAACTCCCGCTCAGCTCACAGATACAAGATAGCATAACAATTATCCATTGGTTAGTTTTCCCCCTTATCTGCAGTGAAACCTCAAACATTCCAGCTACGGAAACCTATTACAGCATTAAATAACATTACAGAGAAGCCATTTTGTTAGCCTGAACAATTAACACCGCAGTTACTGGCACTGAAACCCCCAGACATGTTTAAATGAATCAACCAGAGCAAAAAAATAACTGAGATGAAAGTAGTGAGTAAAAGGGTTTATAAAATTCTGCTGAAAACCCATCAGATCCAGGAGATTTACCCGACGGCAGTGCAGAAATGGCAGAGGGTATCTCCTCTAGTGATAATGACTCATTGAGTTTTGCTTTAAAATCAGAGGAGAGCAAAGGACTATTTGAACTATTTAAAAATACTCAACAGAGATATTATCATTTAAATATTCAGAGGTATAAAGTCGAGAATAATAATTCTTAAATGCGTCATTGATTACAGAATAATTCTAGTAATATTCCCATTTCCCATTCGAATGTTTTGTCATTTGTTGTTTAGCTTTGCAGTGTCTTAATTGGTTGGCTATAAACTTGCCCGATTTATCACCATGAATATAAAATCGGCTCTTACTTTCAAGAAGCTGACGTTCAACTGGTTGAGTGGAAATAAGGTCAAACTTAGTTTGAAGTTCTACTCGCTTCTTGTACAATTCGGGATTTTTTAGTCTGTTGCTTTGATCTGACTGATCAAATCTAATCACTCCAAATGGGTCTTTGTTTTCAGATTCGCAGTATATGAAACTATCTGACCCCTCAAATATGCTTTCATGGCATCCCAGACAACCTGGGATGAGATTTCAGACGACGTATTAGTGTTTAAGAAAAAACAGTTATCTGGTCCTTCATAAATTTTACAAAATCAATATCCGATAACAAGGTCGGATTAAAACGCCAATGCTTACTCATTTGAGGAAAACCGGTAAAATTTATAGACAGGGTAAATGGAGCATGATCCGAAACCAATGTACTCTGATAAGCACAGGAGCGAACAGATGGAATCAACTGGTTATCCATTAAAAATAATCGGTTCTAGTAAAAGTATGATGGACATGTGAAAAAGAGAATAATCTCTCTCAGTAGGATGGAAAAAATGCCACACATCAGAGATACCATAGTTAGAAAGAAATGAATGTATAAATAAAGCAGATTTACTAGGTAGTCTAGGAACAGAGGACGATCGATCCAAAACTGGATCTAAACAACAATTAAAGTCGCCACCCAATATAAGAGAATATAAACTCGAATCAGGCAATAAAGAGAAAAAACTATCAAAACGTTCACATCATCAGAATTGGGAGCATACAGGTTAGCCAATGCTACCCTAGTATTATACAACTTCCCAGAGACAATAATAAAACGAACATTTGTATCAGATACTTTATTGTGGAGCTCAAAAGGAAAATGTTGATTAATGAGGATAGAGACCTCTCTGGCTTTAGCCGGGAAGGAGGAATGGAAGGGCTGTCCCACCCACCTCGACATAAGACGAGAATTATCAAAGATTTGCATATGAGTTTCTTGCAAAAAAGCAATTACAGCTTTGCGATGCTAAAGATGTGAAAATAACTTCTTTCTTTTAACAGGATTGTTCAATCACTTTACATTCCAGCTTATAAAATTCAACGGGCTAAACATTGTCATTCAAAAAAATATAAAGGGTAGTATGCATAAACAAGATCAAACATTCAGATAACAGCTCTGGGATGAAAGTATAAGTCAAGAGAATCAGGACAAGAAAATATACCGAATAACAAAGTATACCTAACAATTCAATGGCACTAGAGAACCCACCTCAAATCCCAAAACAAGATAGCTACCAAAAAAAAAGCGGCGAGCTCTTTGGAAAAAAAAACACACCCCGAAACCCAAATTCCAGATGCGTAACATTATCATAAGCTCCGCTTAACTAACAATTCAAAAACTGGAAGTTAACTCGAGAGGAGATAGACTCTCGGCATGATCCTGCACTTTGGCGTTAATTTGATCCAATTATGACTTCAACGAACTTGAAAGATGACTTATATTCAGACTTAAGTTCAGATACTATCTCTTGTCGATGCTGTTCCAAAAAGGAGACAATCTTGGCAGAGGAAGCAGAGACAGTCACAGCCATAGAGACTTCGTTTTTCCCCAGATTTAGGGAACTTTGCGGCCATAGTAGGACAGGTGTATCCGCAGGCAGGTAGAAAGCAAAAAAAAAAAAAAAAGAAAATACCAGACTTGAGTAAATAAAAGGAAATAAAGAGTGCGGTGGTAAGAAATGAAATGCCGCATTAGTTTTAAGCGACTAAACTATCGCCATCTTCCCGGAAGTCCAACTAATTATAGTAAATATTGCCGAAGACTGACATTCAGCATAAGGTGCATTTCAAAGTTCAGAGTAATTTATTATCAAAGTACAGATATGTCACCATATACAACCCGGCGATTCATTTTCTTGTGGGCATACTCAATAAATCTATAGAATAATAACCACAACAGAATCAATGCAAGACCGACCAGTTAGGCTATTCAACCAAAGTGCAGAAGACAACAAACTGTGCAAATACAAAAAGAAGAAATAATAATGATAAATAAATAAACAATAAATATAAAGATCATGAGGTGAAGAGTCCTTGAAAGTGAGTCCATAGGTTGTGGGAACATTTCAATGATGGGGCGAGTGAAGTTGAGTGAACTTTTCCCCTGTGCCGTGCAATAGATTTTTGAGCCGTTTCACAGACATCCGGTTCACCTGTCCTTTCTGAGGCCGGGAGGAGTCAGTGTACAATGTTTATATGACGTGTGAGAGGTTGCAGCCCCTGTTTGAGTATCTGAAGGGGCTGCTGCTCACGTTTTGGTTGTACTTCAGCCCTGTGCTCCTGATATATGGTCACCCAGTACGGAGGGGGTTGGGTCACTCAGAGAATCTACTGGTGGGCTTGTTCCTGGACCTGGCCAAGATGGCCATTCGTGGGTCCAGGCAGTCAAGGGCTCTGCCCGAGCTGAATGCCTGTCCCTCTTCTGGGGTTACCATCATGTAGAGATGGAGCATGTGATCACTATGGGTACAGGGGGATTTCCTGGGCCGGTGGGTCCTCCAGGGAATTAAGTGTTTTGTAGATAGGAATCGAATAAAACCCAAAGCATGAATTAGGGAGTGGGATAAACCCGACAAAACATTCTGCACTGGGCTGTGTATCGGACACACAAGATACTGGGGAACTCAGCAGGTCAGGCAGCATCTATGGAGAGAAATAAAGAGTCAATGTTTCCGGTCTCTTCAGCCCTTTAACTTTTCCACCTATCACCTCCCAGCTTCTTTCTTCACCCTCCCACCCACTTACCTCCCTCCTCACCTCGCTCCACCTATCACCTCCCAGCTTCTCACTTCACCCTCCCACTCACTTACCTTCCCCCTCGCCCGGTTCCACCTATCATCTCCCAGCTTCTCACTTCACCCTCCCACTCACTTACCTTCCCCCTCGCCTGACTCCACCTATCACCACCCAGCTTCTCACTTCACCCTCCCACTCACTTACCCTCCCCCTCGCCTGGCTCCACCTATCACCTCCCAGCTTCTCACTTCACCCTCCCACTCACTTACCTTCCCCCTCGGCTGGTTCCACCAATCACTTCCCAGCTTCTCACTTCACCCTCCCACTCACTTACCTCCCCCCTCGCCTGTCTCCATCTATCACCTCACAGCCTGTGTTGCTTCTCTCCCCCCACCTTCTTATTTCGATTTCTTCCCCCGTCCTTTCCAGTCCTGATGAAGGGTCTCAGCACAAAACGTCCACTGTTCATGCCTCACCACGGATGCTGCCTAACCTGCTGATTATCTCAGCTTTTTCTGTAGATTAGATAGATAGCTAAATAGATAGATACTTTATTCATCCCCATGGGGAAATTCAACTTTTTTTCCAATGTCCCATACACTTGTTGTAGCAAAACTAATTACATACAATACTTAACTCAGTAAAAAATATGATATGCATCTAAATCACTATCTCAAAAAGCATTAATAATAGCTTTTAAAAAGTTCTTAAGTCCTGGCGGTTGAATTGTAAAGACTAATGGCATTGGGGAGTATTGACCTCTTCATCCTGTCTGAGGAGCATTGCATCGATAGTAACCTGTCGCTGAAACTGCTTCTCTGTCTCTGGATGGTGCTCTGTAGAGGATGTTCAGAGTTTTCCATAATTGACCGTAGCCTACTCAGCGCCCTTCGCTCAGCTACCGATGTTAAACTCTCCAGTACTTTGCCCACGACAGAGCCCGCCTTCCTTACCAGCTTATTAAGACGTGAGGCGTCCCTCTTCTTAATGCTTCCTCCCCAACACGCCACCACAAAGAAGAGGGCGCTCTCCACAACTGACCTATAGAACATCTTCAGCATCTCACTACAGACATTGAATGACGCCAACCTTCTAAGGAAGTACAGTCGACTCTGTGCCTTCCTGCACAAGGCATCTGTGTTGGCAGTCCAGTCTAGCTTCTCGTCTAACTGTACTCCCAGATACTTGTAGGTCTTAACCTGCTCCACACATTCTCCATTAATGATCACTGGCTCCATATGAGGCCTAGATCTCCTAAAGTCCACCACCATCTCCTTGGTCTTGTTGATATTGAGACGCAGGTAGTTTGAGTTGCACCATATCACAAAGTCCTGTATCAGTTTCCTATACTCCTCCTCCTGTCCATTCCTGACACACCCCACTATGGCCGTGTCATCAGCGAACTTCTACATACGGCAGGACTCCGAGTTATATTGGAAGTCTGATGTGTACAGGGTGAACAGGACCGGAGAGAGTACGGTTCCCTGCGGCGCTCCTGCATCTTTTTCAGCATCTGCAGAATTTCTTGTGTTTGTGACTGACGTGGGCAGTAGGTAAGCGCCTCTTTCACCTCAGACGGGTGAAGAAGTTTGGGATGGGCCCACAAATCCTAAGAACTATCTACAGAGGCACAATTGAGAGCATCCTGACTGGCTGCATCACTGCCTGGTATGGGAACTGTAATTCCCTCAATCGCAGGACTCTGCAGAGAGTGGTGTGCACAGCCCAGCGCATCTGTAGATGTGAACTTCCCACTATTCAGGACACTTATAGTGACAGGTGTGTAAAAAGGGCCTGAAGGATCATTGGGGACCTGAGTCACCCCAACCACACACTGTTCCAGCTGATACCATCCTGGAAACGGTACCACAGCATAAACGCCAGGACCAACAGGCTCCGGGACAGCTTCTTCCACCAGGCCATCAGACTGATTAATTCACACTGTATTTCTATGTTATATTGACTGTCCTGATGTGCATACTATTTATTGGCAATTACTATAAGTCGCACATTGCCCCTTCGGGCGCAGGCATATCATGAAGATTTGTACTCTTCATGTATGTGATATCTACCCCAGACATTAGGCAGAAATCTATATAAAACCCAGTTACTAGTATGTAACCCTCCATAGCTTGGTGTTTCAAGTGCTCATCCAACTACTTCTCAAATATTGTGAAATTGACTCCCTCCAATGTCCCCCGATTCAATACTTTGAATAACGATGTTTGAAATTTGATTCCCATGGATTCCAGAGCAATCTGGGAAACTGGATCTGTAATTTGTTTGATGATAGGAGACAGAGGGTGAATGGCCAAGGGTTGTGTCTGTGCCACTGGGAGCCTGTGACCAGTCATGGTTTGCATAGTTTAATGCCGGGGCCCCTATTGTTTATAAACTGGCTGGATGTGAATATTGCAGGTATAGTTAATAATTACGAAAATTTGTGGTATAGTCAGTAGTGGTATTCTTCAACTATAAAACAATACTGATGAATAAAGAAGAGCTAAGACAGATGAACTTAATTTTTTAGATTTCTGAGGTGATGCCTTGTGGGAGGACATATGCACAATAAATGGTAAAACTCTCGGAAGTACTGAGGGACTGTTGTGTGCATGCCTTAGGAACCTGAAAGGAGCAGTACAGGTAGATAAGGTGATTAAGAACACATACAGGGTCTGTGACTTCATTATCCAGGGCAAAGATCATAAGAGCAAGGAAGTCATAGCGCAACTTCATAAATCCCTTTCTTAGGCTAGAACTGAGTGTTGAGCACAGTTCTCATCACCACGCTATGGGAAGCTCGGAATTGCGCTGGAAAGGATCCGGAGGAAATTGACCAGGTGTGGCCTTTGAGGAAAGGCTGGCCAGGCTGACAATTCAATTCTCTCCCTCCCTCCATCCGTGGTCTCTCTTTACCTCTATCTCCCCGCTGACTTTCACGAACTCCCTTTCCTCTCAATGTCTAATACGTCCGTCACACCTCGATCTCTTCCTTACCTCTCTGTCTCCTCCTACCTTCTCCCTCACCGCCTTAACTCCATCTACCGTAGATCACTCCCTCCCCCTTGTTCTCCCGCTCTCTATCTCCACCTACCCTCGGACAACACAACCTCACCCTCGCCTCCCTTATTTCTTCACCCCTCGGCTTCTTCCAATCTTCCTCTCAGTCTCTCCCTACATCCCTCTCCCTTCATTGTCTCGCTATCTGCTTCACCCCTCGGCTTCTTCCAATCTTCCTCTCAGTCTCTCCTTACATCCCTCTCCCTTCACTGTCTCGCTATCTGCTTCACCCCTCGGCTTCTTCCAATCTTCCTCTCAGTCTCTCCCTACATCCCTCTCCCTTCACTGTCTCGCTATCTGCTTCACCCCTCGGCTTCTTCCAATCTTCCTCTCAGTCTCTCCCTACATCCCTCTCCCTTCACTGTCTCGCTATCTGCTTCACCCCTCGGCTTCTTCCAATCTTCCTCTCAGTCTCTCCCTACATCCCTCTCCCTTCACTGTCTCGCTATCTGCTTCACCCCTCGGCTTCTTCCAATCTTCCTCTCAGTCTCTCCCTACATCCCTCTCCCTTCACTGTCTCGCTATTTGCTTCTCTCCTCGGCTTCTTCCAATCTTCCTCTCAGTCTCTCCCTACATCCCTCTCCCTTCATTGTCTCGCTATCTGCTTCACCCCTCGGCTTCTTCCAATCTTCCTCTCAGTCTCTCCCTACATCCCTCTCCCTTCACTGTCTCGCTATCTGCTCTCTCCTGCGGCTTTCCCAACCTCCTTTCAGTCTCTCCCTACATCCCTCTCCCTTCACTGTCTCGCTATCTGCTTCCCCCCTCGGCTTCTTCCAATCTTCCTCTCAGTCTCTCCCTACATCCCTCTCCCTTCACTGTCTCGCTATCTGCTTCACCCCTCGGCTTCTTCCAATCTTCCTCTCAGTCTCTCCCTACATCCCTCTCCCTTCACTGTCTCGCTATCTGCTTCTCTCCTGCGGCTTTCCCAACCTCCTCATCCCTTTAGTCTCTGCATACATCCACATCCTTCGGTCTCTCAAAGTCCTTCCCTACCTCCCTCTCCTGTTGATGCCCCCCTCTCTCGCCGCCTCGCCTCTTCTCTCGGACTCCCGTCTCTTCGCTCTTTCCACTCGGACTCTCGTCGTATCGCCCTCTCCCTCAGACACTCTCCCCTCGGACCAGCGCGGTCTCGCCTCCCTCAATCCTCAGACTCTCACTGCCTCCCTCTTCCCTCGGGCTCTCACTACCTCCCTCTCCCCGCACTCTCACTACCTCCCTCTCTCCTCTGACTCTCACTGACTCCGTCTCCCCTCAGTTTTTCCTACTCCCTTCGGCCTCTTCCCATTTCGCTCATCGCTCATCTCATCACCTGAACTCCCTCTCTACTAGGCTTCTCCTCAACTCATTCACCCCTCGTTCTCTCCCTACCTCTTTCTCTCCTTGTTTCTCCCTACCACCCTCTGCCTTGGTCTCTCCCTACCTTCCTTTATCCTTATTCTCTCCCTACTTTCCTCTCCCCTCTGTGCCTCTTTACCTCACTCCCCACTTGGTTTCTCCCTACCGCAGTCTCCCTTCGGAGCATCCCTACCCCGTCTCCCTTGGTCACTTTCGAACTCCCCCTCCACTGTCTCTCCCTACTTCCCTCCACCCCAGGTTTACTCCCTGTCTCCCTCTCCTCTTGGTTTTGTTATGTACCCCGTAACGGGTTAAAAATGACCAGCGGAAATGGACACACTTGAAGTCTGAGTCTTCTGTTACAAACTCTATTTTATTAGTATCAACATGATAAAGTAATATAAAACAAGGTAAGGCAAAGAGGTTAGCAGAGTGTATGCAATTATAAGTGAGTTAGTAAATTTCCCCAAACTTCTTCAAGCTTGTGTGGTGGAGTAATACAGTCTTAGGACGGTATAGGTATGAAGTCAGTTCAGTTCTGGATATTGAATTGAGTAGTTGAAGGGAGAGAGTGATGCCTTCGAATCTTCCATGTCGTCTTCCTGCCTCCCGAAACTTATTAAAGTCGCCGACAGTGACCACACAAACGAGAACGCCGTTCTCCACGTAAAGCTACCAACACAGGCCAGGGTTAAACACACCGATAGCTTCCCATCACTCGCCACTTTGTTCGCACTGTGAGCAAAAACCCCACCTTTGTCATGGACACACAAAACTTAACTAGTGTCAGGTGTCTTCCTTGTCTCTGGCATGTCTAATTACGAAGACAGTCGAACTTGTATATATTCCACAACTGCTGAACACCAGCTGTCCATCATATAGCTCCGCCTTGCCGTTTCCAAGGCAACTCACAGGCGTTTTGTTGCTCTCTCTCTCTCTCTCTCTCTCTCTCTCTCTCTCTCTCTCTCTCTCTCTCTCTCTCTCTCTCTCTCTCTCTCTTCTCTCTCTCTCTCTCTCTCTCTTTCGCTGAAATAGCACACACGCTTTCCCCCCGCGCGCTCTTTTTTTTTAAAGAAACAGTCCAAACTGGATCATCCTTCAGATCTCGTCACAGTGTCCATATACAATGCCTTGAAAAAGTATTCAGTCCCCCACAAACTATTTTCATATTTTACTGTCTCAGATTCTAAATTTAAAATATATCCAAGCAGAGTATTTTGAGCTAATCTATTAAAGAGTGAGTATCATGTCAAATCCAAAAGAAAATTCCAAGATTTGTCAACAATTTGCTGAAAACTAAAAAAAACAAAATTGTGAGGCTGAAAAAGTACTCATGCCTCTTTGCAATTACTATGCTAACTTTCCTCAGGTGCAATACTGCATATTACTCACCAACTCACCCAATTTGCTGATGTAGAAAATTGGAGTACCATTTGAATACCCCCTCTCCCCGTAAGGGCCAACAGTATGGTAGATATTCAACAGACCAAACCAAAATGATGACTAAAGAGCATTCAAGACAAGTGATAATATTGAAGCACATTACTGGGAAGGTGAACAAGACCATCTCAAAGGCACTGATCATTCCTCAGAACTCAGTGTAGTCCATTGTGAACAGTGGAAAAAAATACGAAACCACAGCCACACTGCCTCGGTCAGGCGATCCCTCCAACTCAGTCACCGAAGAAGAATGGCACTTGTAAGAGAGGGCGACTGTGACAACAGTCACTCTGAATGAGCTGCAGGAGTCAGCGGCTGACACTGGAGATGAATTTCACAGTTCCACAATTTTCAAAGCCTTCCACAAAACAAGTATTTTATGGAAAAAGAGCAGAGTCCAGAAATCTGGTCAGGATTGATGGGGAAGATAAATGCTGTTAAATACAGAGAGATCCTGGATAAAAACTTGCTAGCCTCTGCTAGAAAGCTTAAACTGGGAGAAGTTCATCTTTCAGCAGGACAACAAGCCAAATCACACTGCCTGAGAAACCATGGAGTGAAGACAATTGATGTCCCTGAGTGGCCCCAGTCAGAGTCCCTGACCTTAACCCCATCAAACATCTCTGGCAAGACGTCAAGATTGCTGTCCACCAGCACTCCCCAACTAACCTGGCACAGCTTGAGAAAATTTGCAAGGAGGAATGGACAAACCCTTGCTCCGTCACATTGTGCACAGTTAATAGAGACTTACTAAAAAGACTACCGGCTGTAATAGCTGTGAGAGGTGGTTCAACTGAGCACTGAGCAAAGGGGAATGAATGCTTTTGAACTGCCTGACATTTCAGTTTTAGAATTTTTAGTTTTTCATGCTTTACAACTTTCCCTGTTGTTTGGGCTCTACTGTGAAAAAGGAGCATGTGATTCACAAACAAAAATTCTCAGTTAATTGATCAAAATCCCTGGTTGTAATATTCACATGTGATCAAAAGGTTGGGGGCTGAATATTTTACAAGGCACTCAAAGTACTTGATGAAAATTTTTCTTTGTAATTTGAAGGACGACGTCCAGTTGCACTCACATCTACTGTGATGAAGTACTTTGAGAGGTTAGTCATGGCCAGAATCAACTCCAGCCTAAGTGAGGCCCTGGACCTGCTGCAATTTGCCTGTCACCACAATAGGTCTACAGTGGATACAATCTCACTGGTTCTACACTCGGCCTTGGATCACCTGGACAATAGCGATACCTCTTGTCAGGCTGCTGTTTATTGATTACAGCTCAGTGATCAACACCATCATAGCCTCAGTACCAATCAACAACCTCCAAAACCTCCCTCTGTAACTGGATCCTTGACTTCTTCATCAGGAGACCTCAGCCAGTGCAGATAAAAAAAAGACCGGTTTCCTCCCGCAGTCCAAAGATGTACTGGTCAGTCAGTTAATTGGTCTTTACAACAGTCTCAGAATACAACGATGTCCCTTTAGGACAGAGAGAAGCAGAATTTCTTAGCCAGAGGATGGTGAATCAGCGAAATTCATTACCACCAGACGACTGTGGGGTCACGTCATTGGGGATACACTCAGTGGCCACTTTACTAGGTACACCTGCACACTTGTCCATTAATAGAAATATCTAATTAGCCAATTACACTCTGCACATAATAAAGTGGTCACTGGAGGACACACAGTGACACTGATTCCAAGAGCAACACACACAAAAATGCTGGATGAACTCAGCAGGTCAGGCAGCTTCGATGGAAATGAATAAACAGTCAACATTTCAGGCGGAGACCCTTCATCAAGTCTGGAACGAAAGGGACTGGGGGAAAATGGACTTCTCCTCTTGCTTTCCATTTCTGATGAAGGGACTTGATCCGAAACATCGACTGTTTACTTCTTTTCCATAGATGTTGCCTGGCCTGATGAATCGCCTCCAGCATTTTCCGTGTGTTGCTATTCACAGGTCAATTTATAAAGGGACCAATTAACTGACTAAACGGTACATCTTTGGACTGTGGGAGGAAACCGGATCACCCAGAGGAAAACCCACAGATGGTGGTACGTATGCAGAATGAGCTGCCACTGGAAATCATTGAGGCAGGTACGATATGACATTTAAAAGTCACCTCTGCCCCACTGTGGTAGCTGGCCTCTGTAACGTCACCCAGCTCCGCCCCTGACCCAGTCCGCCTCTCATTCACACTTTCAGTCACTTCCCACTCCTGCCCTCTGCTCTCCACACACTCTGCTGGCTGTGCCTGAAATTGTCCCAAACCCCTTCACCCACCACGATTCACTAATCTGGTTAAGTAACATACAACCCAACTTTGCTTTCACATCCCAACATAGCCTCACCACTTCCTCCCAGTGTAATCTCCTCCAGCCTCTCAACACTCCCTCCAGTCCCAGCCTCTCGGAGTGTAATCACTGCATTTCCAGTCGTGCTTTTCCCTCAGTCTTCAAGCCTGAAATTCTCTGCTGGAAACCTCTCTGCCTCCCCATTCTCCCTCCACTCCCTACTGTTGTTTTACCAAACCGGGGTATCTGGGACATTTCTGATCACCAGCTCTAATGCCGTTGTGTCCCGGAGTCAATTGGGTTCATAATGTTCCCGAGTTCATTTCAGTACTTTTACCCCATTAAATACAGGCTGTCTCTGCTCGTCTGTAGAAACAATAAATAACATCTACTTTGTCTTACTGTACACAGCACGCAGTTTGTCCCCTACAAGACATTACTCACCCAGAAAACCAGGATCAGCAGCACAACCCTCAGCTCAGCCGGTGACATTCTGGGAAATGAAAGATTGGAATTAACTCAGTGAGAAATGAGACACTGGGGCTGAGGACAGTGTGTAAATGGGAACTAAGGATCGAAAGGGATAGTGGGGATAGATACATCACTCCCTCACAGAGACCTCACAGACAGAGGTGGGATCTCCTTCTTTCCCTCACTGACGACGCCACAGGCTGAGATAAAAGCTTCCATCACTGAAACCCCACCAAAAGACGTGATAACCTCCTGCTACCACCTCACTGGGAGCCGACCTACACATCTCTCTCTACTCTCTCTCCTCTCCCCCCCCTCCCCCCACTCTCTCTCTCTCTCCTCTCTCTCCTCTCTCTCTCCTCTCTCTCTCTCTCTCTTCCTCTCTCTCTCTCTCCTCTCTCTCTCTCCTCTCTCTCTCCTCTCCCTCTCTACCCCCCCCCCACTCTTTCTCCCCACTTCCTCCCGGCCGCCACCTCTCTCTCTGCACACACACAGAAACACAGGGCAACAAGTTTCCAGGTACGATAAATTTTGGGGATGTCTACTCACGTGTGACTCCCGATGAGGTGTTGCTGTGTGAACTGGAGGGAGATGGGGACCACCTACGACCTCCTCACTCTCTGCTGTGAGTGGCGTCCAGACGCAGCGACAGGTCAACGACTACCTTCCGCACCGGCTTCTCGAAGCAATGAAACCAGCGCAGGGCGGTGGATCAGTTGATGTATGTTTTGAAAAATTATTGCAAAGCAAGCAAACATCATCTATCCTGAGGCCTGTGCAATGAAGAGCCTATTGTTCCCAGTCAGTGAGCTTCCTCTAACAAACACGGCTTCAGTCACTGGACAGTATTGAGCAGAGGAACAGGAATGGACACAGATGTTACAGAGGAACTAGCCACAGGATTACAGTTGCCAGGTTTGTAATGGGTCAGGTATTGTGGACTGGAAGGTGTCAACCATCTGTAAATAGGACAGCAGTCATCACAGGGGGAGTGGATTCAGGATCACAGCCCGGTCAGTTTGGCAATGGGTCAATACTGTAAGTTTGTTTGAACTTGACCTGCATGCACAAAGCCTTGTTGACTGTTTCTTATTAGTCCTCGATATCCAAATAGTTAATATATCCCGCCCTTTGCAAAACCTTCTAATAATTCACCCACTATTAATGTCAGACTCAGCAGCCTGTAATTTCCTGGCTTATTGTTAGAGTCTTTCATGAACAAACAGAACCAACATTAGCTATCCTCCAGTCCTCTGGCATTTCACCTTTAGCTAAGGATGTTTGAAATCTCTTTAAATGTGCCCCCGAAATTTGTCCACTGGCCTCCCACAGAGGCTGAGGGGGACATCTTGTCAGGTCCCTGGGATTTAGACATTCTAATTTCCCTCAAAACATCAAAAACTCACTCCTCTATAATCTAGGCGTAGTCCATAACCTCACTACCCTTTTGCTTCTGTTCTAACAGAACCTGGGTTGTGTCTGACTCCATTCGTAAGTTACCATGGTGACCTTCAAGAAGACCAATTTTATCTTTTTCTATATTTTGCACTTAGGATATCTGCAGAGCCATTGACATTCTCTTTTAACTAGTCTGACAGAGCAACCTCATGTCCTATTTTAGCTCTCATGATTTCCCTGCTCAGTATTTTCTAACGTTTCTTATACTCCTCAAGCACCTCATTTGACCATAACCAACAACAACTGGAGAGTAATTTAACTTAGTATCAACTTGATAGTAATGACACATAATTTCCGTTATAGAGAAAGCAAGGCAGCACCTCTACTGTCCTGGAAGTTTGCAAAGATTCTGCATGTCACTTAACTGTTTGGATAAACTTTGGTAGATATGTGGGAACCCAGAGGCAGAGCATGGTGGGGTGTAATATTCTGGGTTGTGTATATTTAAATACAAATCATTATTAAGAGAGGCAGATGAACTCAGGGCCTGTATCAGCCCATGGAATTATGACACTGTAGCCATTACTGTGACATGGTTACACGCGGGCAGGACTGGCTCCTCAGTGTTCCAGGGATCCATTGTTTTAGACATGACAGAGCACGGTGGATTAGAGAGAGAGTCAGAGCATCATGAGTTGGAAAATGTCACGGCAGTGTTTCAACAGGACAGGCTGGAGAGCTCGACTACTGAAGCGGTGTAGGTGGAACTAGAGATAAGAAATGGGTGACCACATTAATGAGATAATATTACAAACCGCTCAATATTCAGCAGGATCTAGAGGAGGAAAAATTGTAGAGAAGGAAGACAGTTGCAAGAAACATAAGGTTGTGATGAGAGGTGATTAGAACTTACCACATATTGACCTGGGATTCAAATACTCTGAAAGGATTAGATGGGATAGAGTTTGTCAAATGTGTTCAGGAAAGTTTTCATCTTCAGAAGAAGGGGAGGTCTAAATGAGAGCTGCTGTTCGGGAATGAGCCAGGGCAGGTAACTGAAGTTGTGTAGAGGAACAGCTGGTGATTAGAGTACTATGCGTTTCAAGAGAACGATGGAGCAGAAGCCCCTGGGGTTGCGATTTTTAAACTGAAGAAATCTTGATCGTATCCGAAAGGATCGAGCAAGTGGTGGACTGTGACAGGCTGTTTTCTAGCAAAGTTATGCTTGCCAAGTTCGAGGCCTTCAAAGCTGGAATTTTGAGAGTAGAATGTATGTATGTTCCTATCACCATAAAAGACAAATACAACAGGTTTAGGGATCCTTGGTGTTTGAGAGATATTCAAGTCCGGGGTAAAAAGAAGGGGGAGGTGTCCAAAGCAAGGAGGGGTCGAGGAAGGACCAAATCAGGTGCTTCAGGAGTACAAGAGATGCTAGAGAACACTCAAGAAAAATATCAGGAGAGCTATAAGAAAGCCTGAGGTTGATCTAGCATAGCATTGAAGAGGGACAGGAACACTCAACATAGGAAAGCGTTCAATTGGTGAGTAAGGGGGAAATAGAGTTTTCTTATTCCGTACACTGAGGTGGAAGTGACAGAGAGTGCAGTACTTTCATCTGATCTTGCGGAATGCGACAGGAACAGGAGATAAACTTTGCCGTAGTGGAACACTTTGTATCTGCTGATCACAATGCCATTAGTTT